>NC_034412.1:46254565-46308884 GCF_002078875.1 Numida meleagris
GCCTACCTTGATTTTGGGACATTCTCTCTCTCTGTATTGGATTTATCAGCTTAAATTATAATTATATTGTATTATAGTGTGTTGTTTTGCATTCCAATATCTTATTTAGTAAATTAGTTTGTTTTCTCCTCAAATTGTTGCCGCTGTTCTTTGCTCTCAGGGCCATCTCCCTACCCTTTTCCCTTTTCCCTTTTTCCCGGGATGTGGGCCTGTGGGTCTCCCGTCCCCTTTGTCACAGAACCGGGCCTAACGCCTGTAAACCGTTGACAACTACAAAAATACTTCAAGTGCACTACTCTGAGGCATTTCTCAACAAGACAGAAAGGCAGACCACCAACTGACTTGAAAACAGTGTAAAATCATGTAACCATAACTTGGTTGAGATTGTCATTAGACATTTAAAACATTCAGCAGAATTTTTTTTACATACTAAGAGGAAATCTATTGGTTCAAGTTATCTATGAAACAGTTAATATAAGAAATATTTCCATACGTATATATATGGAGATAGTTAATTTTATATTCAAGCTGTATATCATATTAAATAATTGTCATCCTTTAATGTTCTGCATGAAAATATATTGTTTTGTAGGTCTGAAACTATTGAATCTTTTAGAAGAATACCTTAGAATTACCTTTAGATGGAAATTCTACAAGTGATATTAATTTTATAGATGTTTTCTCTAAATTGAAATAATATTGTTAACTTTCAAATGAGATTGACATGAGGTTTGATAATAAGGAGTAAATAACCTGAGTTCATTAGACATAAAAATTTTCTTTGTGGATAATAAAATCTAGCTATGAATAAACTGAAATGATTGCAGATGTGCTAACATAATTATTATCATTATTATACATTAGCTATGTGGAACGGTGAAATGTCCAAAAAAAATGCCATGTAAGAGCTGTATCTTTAAAAAAAATTTTTTTTATTATTTTATTATTATTATTATTATTATTTGTCTTAATAAAAGCAGAAGTGACAAAGTATTCACTGAAGAGTGGAATTACCTCACTCTGGATGGAGTTATCTTAATGCAAGCAGGATATCAATCAGTAGAAGGTATCAAAGATGAAAGCTGGCAAATCCATACAACTAGAAAACATAAAGAAAACACAATTGATTTCTGAAAACCTACAGCTACGCTGCAGATCATCCAAACCTATTATGGATAAGAATTCCAGTAATATTGAGCATATAGAGCTTTGAGGAAGTGTCTACAGAAAGGCAGTAAAGGGTAGCAAGCCCAAAAGGGAGGGGGTCCTAGCTATTTGTATTGATTTGGCTTCAAGTTCTTCATACAAAATTTTCTGGGCAAATCAAACTTGGAGAAAGAGCAGGAAGTAATTTCTGTTCCAAGTACTTATTCTCAAAATCTTTGAAAGGATTTTACAGGCTTAGAGACTTTTGTGTTATTTTAAAATTTATACTGGCTGAAAAATATATGTTCTTATTTTTTACTTCCAAGCAAGTTTGTTCCACCCATAACATCAGCTGCTCTTCCCTAATCCAATATAAAATGGGAAAACTAAAAAGGAATATGAAAGTCACAAGAAAAAAAAAAAAAGGGACAGAGCATATTTCACCTTCTTATTTTCACAAAAGTAACACTGTTAAAAGATAATGTTTTTCAATCTTCTGCCTTGTAAGAACATACAGCAGCCAATCAATATTAACTGGAGTCTAGTCTTCCAATATTTAAAATAAACAGCTAATAAATGAATAACATGCATATTGGCTGACAGATGAATAAGCCACTGGTTAAATATTCCCTTTCACACAACTAGTGCAATTTCACTGAAATGGATGAAGTAGCCATGATTTCCATCAGAGGAAAAATGCAATCATTTTCTCTTTTTTATACCAGGAAATCCTGGTGAAAATTTATATTCATCTTCTCTCAAGAGCTAGTTAAGATCTAAAAAATGTAAAGACTACATATGAATGCATGAAAATCTTCAGGCTGTTCTGAAATACACCATTAAACAAAATTCCATTCCCCTGAATAATCAGTTCAAAATTCAGCATAAAATCTGCGTAAGTTTAAAAAACCTTGTGTCCTGCTTACCTAAAGATCTGCAGTCCTCAAAACTCTTGAACTAACTCAGACTTGCAGACAAAGGAGTTTGACACATACACTTAAACAATTTAGCTTCTGGAAATATTATGGAAATTATTTTTATGACACACTGAGAATTCATTTTTACCCTCACTCTTTCAGGACCTGTATGTACTATTGTCTATGTGAGGAAGAAAAATCAGCACCAAAACTTCTGATTTTGGACTCATTCTGATACAATTATTTTTAATTTATATTTTTACACTGTAGAAATAAATTGTATTAGCTAGGATGAATAAATTAAAATGGAATTTAAAACATATCTGTAGCTCACAAAGCTAGCAGAAATAATGTCTTTTCTGATACTGGTCTCATCTAGACTTCTATTCTAAGCTCATATGTATACCATCTTAGTGTAACATACAGAATATACATAAATACAGCTAAATTTAGCTTTACGACATGCCTACAAACTGCATACGACTTCTGAGAAACAAAGAGAATTAAAATAGGTGAAATGAGGACAAGAGTCAGAACCATCACTCAGAGCCTAGTACTAAAACTATACGTCAGGAAGTTTCGTATTCAGCTTTCATATTCTCTGTTATAAATTTTTTATTTCTAAATTCTACTTTAAGTAAAATGATGAAATACAATAGGAGACTTTAAGACATTCACTAATATGGAATAGAACATACAAATAAATGCAGAATAACTATGAAAAGTATACAAATTCACCCTGATCAATGCTAGTCCAAACACTTGAAGGCATGTATGTTTTGAATAAGATTATATTGAGTTTTATAATCATTAATTTAGTCACTGAAAGGGATCTGTGATCAAAAGTGATACTGGATGTCATATATTTTGTAAAAGTAAGCGCTGTTTGTATGTCTGTTCTAAAATATTGGCCTTGTTGGTGTTGCAGAGCTTGTTACTCAGAACATGTCAAGTATATTAAATATACTATATATTATACTATATACTACATTATACTATACTACACTATATACAAATATACTATATATAATTAGTATATATAATATATGTTTGGTTTTCCTGCTAAACTACTCTTGGCAAAGAAAAAACAACGTACCATCTGTACACCAAAATGCAATACCAGCCAATGTGACCATAAATTAGTACTTGGGGTGGAGGCAGGGGGAACAAATCAGAAGAACTATTAGGAATTTCCCCCTCACCAAAATTCTATGCCAACATTGTGTCAACAACAGAGGATTTATTCTATCAGATCTTTCCGTTAGCTATGCACTTCCTGTTAATTAGATCAATACCTGTAACTATTAGGAGCCAGTTTAATATTCTTAATGAAGGTTCATTTAAGGTTCATTCTGGTTACCAGGTAGATTTTTTCTGATCTTTTAAAGATCACTTTTCATAGTTTCGATTAATTTGTAGGTAGAAATTGATCTACATTTAAGGTTTGTGTTTGAAATAAAGAGTAGTTGCACCACAGATAGCAAATACAATGAATAATAAGTCAAAGTGTTCAAAAGAACTTTATTTTTCTTTTATCCCCTTAAAATGCATACGTACTTTCATTTCTTAACAATATTGGTATAGCTTCCTGGACTTGCATGGAAGGAAATCCACCATTTTGGCAAATCATTCTCTCTTAAAACTTATTCCTTTGTTTCTGAATGGAAAAGCTACTGTTAACTTTGAAAAGGAAGAAGTATTATGCAACTGTAAAGTCAGAAAAGCCATGTAAACCAGCAACATATTTAAATATTCAACTACCAGCGAAAAGCACTGCAGACACCAGAATCATCAACTGCTATGAAACCAGCAAGATCTGAAGGTGCTGAGAAATGTATTCAAACAATTTTTGGTTTAAAAGTTAGTTATGGTCTTCTGTTTCTGACAAAGTTCAAATTTGGCTACTCCACACTTAGAAAAAAAAGTACACTTTGTATCGCACTTCTGTATGGTTCCAGCGACATGCAGCCAGTTATCAGTGGTTAGGTCACAAACATCCACCCGTTGTTTCTTGCCACAGATTAAAGCAGATTACAAAAAAAAAAATTACATCTCCAAAGGAGCTTTTCTAGCAGAATAGGGTTTTAAGCCCGTGGTGTTTTTGTTTTCCTTACTGTCATTATAAACTGCCATGATGTCCTCTGAAGCTGAAGAAAAGCCATCAAACTACTTCCTTTAAAGAGATCAGTTAACCTAGCAGCTTAATGGTTTGGCTTTGAATCAATTCTGTGGAGTTATCTCTGGCAAAGTTCCATACTGAGTAGATACTATGTTCTATTTGAAGAACAGAAATAGCCTGAAGCTTCACAGTTCTGATTGTATCATACAGAAGAAGATTTACTGAAGGAAGGAGATGCACTACTTATGAAGTGAACATTCATACAAACTTCTGTTTACTATGTTTTTTTTTTTTTGGTGTTTTTTTTTTTTTTTAATGATGCAGGCAAATGAGAGGATTTTCCTTGCAAATAAGAGGATAGTGATTTGCTTTTAGAATTTTTTAGGAAAGGATAGGAAATGAAGATTCCCATGTAATTTCCGAACATTAAAAACTAGGTCTTTAACTGTAATATACAATACCATGAAATATATGATGAAATTACAACATTGCATTTGAATATATACGAGTAGTAACACAGAAAAGGACAGAATAAGTATTTTGAATTTTTCTAACAAAACAATAATCTAGGGCAAAAAGTGAAGCAATTAATCTGATTTTCTTAAACCTTTGTGTTGTTTGGAATAGGAACTGCTACTCTGGTCTATGTAGAATTTCCACAGTGGAAATGTAAAATGTAATTATAACGTGCTTTGCATAACAAAAGAAGTATGGCTTAAAATGTGCCTGACGTGAAACTCCATCTGCCTGTCCTGTTCTCATTCATCCAGAAAGCAAACAAGAGAAAGTGGCTATTTAAACTCTATTACATTACAAGGAAACGAATCTAAGTTAGACATCCTAACTCCTACAAAATTTGACATCAAAGTAAAGCATGCTGATGATAACCTATAATAAACGTAAATGCAAAATGTGATTTTCCAACTACATTTCCACTCGTTTCTGAAGGATAAAATAGTGCTGTGTGAGTCGACCTTTACTTTCAGAACAAAACTAGCATGTAATGACAGCTAGCTCTAAATAAAATCAAGGATGGAAAAAAATACAGTGGAATGTCTATAAAAAACATGTAGCTTGTAATAATATGGACAGCATTTTTTTTTTCCATAGCTATTACTTTAATATAATTTGGTTTAAAGAAATAATGAATTTAAGCAATGTCAAATAAAAAATGTAGAAGAAGAATTCCCTATTTCTGATTAACAGCACATATATCATGACATTTTACACTCCAGAAAGACACCTAAAATCTCCTAAACTTAGTTGCTTTTACTTTACATTCATATAATTATTTTCCAGAAATCTCAACCTCAAGACCTAAAATCAGTTTACTGGACAGTGCTAATTTCTTATGAGAATAGCTTATTATATTGGATAACACCCATTTATTACTGAAATTTAATTTAGAATTTAATTTCATTTTAATTAAATTCTTCGTACATGTTGAGAAGACCTATATCTAACCACATTCAACTTCACAAATGACTTTATGTTAACAACCAATTTATCAGTTCTCTCCATAGGGACTATATGTACAGCATGAAATCACAAGATCAAAAGAAGAGAGAAAGGAAGACAAAGCCCATGCAGCAATATTATGGACGTGCGTAGAGGGAGGGGGAGAGTTTATGTATTTAATTCATCTAAATTAAAGAATCAGTGACATCTGTTTATAAACAGTCATACCATTTGTTATCATTTAGTCATATTGTTGAAACAATAATAAATTCAAAAGACAAGGAAAGCATTTATATTTATTAGTTAACATTATTGATCCTCAGAGTAGGTCAAATCTTTTTTAAGGGTAGTTCCCAAACAAAATTCCCTATTCTAAAAGATGAAAGAAGCCCCATAGCATAGTCCAAAAAATCAATCACATGTGACAGACAAGGAATTGATGTTGTAATGCTACGTTAAGGTGTATGTTATAATTAGATCGTCATCAGCTTACCAACAACTACCAACTGCTATCATCATGCCAGTATTTGAAGTATAGAAATTTGAAGAAACAGACTGAAATTAAGAAAGTAAGAGTTGTCATGCTCAGTCACAGAAACACAGAATCGTAAGGGTTGGAAGAGACCTTTGGAGATCATCTAGTCCCACCCCTCTGCTAAAACAGGTTCCCTACAGTATATTACACAGGAAAGCATCCAGGTGGGTTTTGAATACCTCCAGAGAAGGAGACTCCACAAATTCTCTAGGCAGCTTATTCCACTGCTCTTGCATCTTCATTTAGGTCATTGATGAAGACGTTTCACAAGACTGGATCTAGTACCAACCCCTGTGGAACACCGCTAGCTACGTGCTTCCAACTCGACTCTGTGCCACTGACGACAACACTCTGATCTCTGCCAGTCAGACAGTTCTCAATCCACCTCACTGTCTGCTCATCTATCCCACACTTTCTAAACTTACTTATGAGGATGCTATGGGAGACAATGTCAAAAGCATTGACGAAGAGAAGATACACAAAATTCACTGCTATCCCCTCATCTACCCAGCTGGTCATGACATCTCAGAAGGCTACTAGATTGGTCAAGCATGATTTCCACTTTGTAAATCCATGTTTACTACTCCTGATAACTTTCTTCTTTTCCACTTGCTTGGAGATGACATCCAGAATAAACCGCTCCATCAACTTCCAAGGACAGAGGGGAGGCTGACTGGCCTGTAGTTTCCTGGGTCCTCCTTCTTGCCCTTCTTGAAGACTGGGGTGACACTGGCTTTCCTCCAGTCCTCAGGCACACCTCTTGTTCTCCATGACCTTTCAAAGACAATAGAGAGCAGCCCAGCAGTCTCTTTTGCCAGCTCCTTTAGCACTCATGGGTGCATCCATCAGGGCCCATGGATTTGCATGAGTTGAACGTATATGGATGATCTCTAACAAGATCCTCCTTGACCAAGGGGAAGTCTTCCTTTTCCTAGACCCTCTCTCTTACCTCTAGGGTCTCAGATTCCCAAGGGGCAGCCTTACCAGTCAAGTCTGAAGCAAAAAAGGTGCTCAGTAGCTCTACCATTTCCGTGACCTCTGCTCACAGGGCACCGACCTGTTTCAGTAGCAGGTCCACATTCTCCCCAGTCTTCCTTTTGCTATTGACATACTTAAAGAAGCCTTTCTTGTTATCCTTGACCTCCTTTGCCAGATTTAACTCCAAGTGGGACTTAGCCTTCTTTTTTGCATCCCTACGTGCCCTGACAACATTCTTGCATTCCTCCAAAGTGGCCAGAACACTTTTCCACTATCTAAAGACATTCTTCTTCCATTTGAATTTTTCCATGATCTCCTTTCTCATCCATGTGGATCTCCTGCCACGTATGCTTAATTTCTTACTCTTAGGGATGCACTGACCTTGAGCTTGGAGGAAGTAGTGCTGAACATCTGTCAACTCTTTAGGTCCCCATACCCTCCAATGCTCCAACCTGTAGGACCAAGTAGGTCTTTGAAGAGGTCAAAGTCAGTTGTCCTGAAGTCCAGGGCTGCAACACTACTTATTGCCTTGTTTCTTCCATGTAAGATGCTGAACTCCTCTATGTCAGTGTTTTTATTGATTGCATTTCTTAAGCATTAAGAGACATGGAACAAGTTTAGAAATGCATGATCCAGATTGAGGCTGTCTAAATTCCACCTCTATCCTTCTGAGCTATGCTTTCTATTTGATTGTTCTACATTGTCATAAATGTTTAGCCTAGATGAAATTTTGCCATGAGGATTTACCTAAATCTGAATGTTAAGACATAAAGATGAAACAACTGATTCTGACACCCAAGAGAAGAAAAAGCTAAGAACAAACTTGTAGAAAAAAAAAAAAAAAGTTCCAGAGGTATAGATGACCCAAATGACAAGGAGGTTTATAAAGTAAAGGCTAAAAGTAGTTAGCATATAAGATGATAGAGAAGATGTTGTTACAAGGTGTTTCCAATGTCAACAACTTACTACAGCAATTGCATTTGAAAATGTCTCTGGAGCAGGAGCTGTGCAGAATTCTAGCAGGAGCTGTGAGGAATTCTAACTAGTAGAAGAGAGCAAAGTACTAAGAAATAAATTCTATATTCCTTTCTCTTCTTACCTTCATCTCATGATGTTTAGTATTTTGGCAAGCATTCCTATAAGATAAAAAAAAGGCTTACGACTTGGGTCAAAACAGTTGTTTTCCTACTTCTTTCAGTAACCACTAAATGATTATTAAATCCAAATCCAAGTTGCTGAATTTTTATATCAAGAGTTTCATACAAGATTTTAAAACTAAAGATGAGGAAATAACATTCAACACAACTAAGATGTTAAAAGTTTGTTGTGCTCATAATGCGCCTGACAAATTGTGCATGTTCACGTGAAGGATAGGACAATTGGAAATACTCAAGCTAAAAATAACAGAGAATTGTCAGAATACACTGATAGTGAAACAGAGGACAGTGAAGCAATGATAATCATGAAGCGTGAGATATAAAATGATGGAATGAGAATGCCTATTCTTAAATAAGACTATTGATATAATAATCAGATCAGAAACTGGAGGGAAAGATGACAATCAATGGTACACTTATTCTAGGGTACACATTATACAGGGAAGATAGAATAGTATGCTGCTATTGACCAGATGCTCTTTATCAGTAATCATAGTGCACGTACCTTGAAAATATTCTTGCAGGAGCAAAAAGAAGCACAATAATAATAATAATTTGTATTATTTTTATACTTAATTTCCCAAAGAGGTACTATAATAAAAGTTGAGAACTTACTAAGAAGGAGGAAAAAGGTCCAGTCAAAAGTTAAATCTTTAAAGATATTGTAGAAAATGTATAGGAATATAATTCTCAAGACTTAGGAGAGTCACAAAGAAAAGAGGAAGACTCAAAAAGAAATTGGTATGGTTAAACAGAGGGAAAAATAACTATCAAAAATGAGAAGAGAAAGTGAAGCTGTGTCTAAATGAGGAAAACAGGGATGACTGTAAGCTCAGGCACACGAAGTGAAGAAATGCAAATAAAACAGGTCATTAAAAAGTTTTGGGGAAAAGTACAAAAAACATAACATCTTCTAATAAATGCTTTTCAAAACACATCAGAAGCAGGAAGCTCACTGCAGTGCCTGTAAGTTTAACAAAGTGCTGAAGTATAAAAAAAGCACAAACAGTGAAATGAATGTTTTGTATCTGTGGTCACCAGCAGTCTGGGGAGCAACCCACACTGCAGCTCGTTTTATGGAGAACATATACAGGAAGGTAGAAAAATGAAATGATGTGCCAATAGAAGAGGTCATGGAATTATGCAGTAGTAACAAATCATTAGCATCAGACAGTATTTATCCAAGAGTTTTAAAGGAACCTAAGGCAGAAAGATCTTAATTATGGTGTGTTAATTCTCATTTAACACTGTCTTCACACAAGAGACTTTGTAAATAATTAACCTGGTGAGAATTTTTAAGAGCTTCAAGTAAGATAAGAGGAGCTGCAGACCATCACATTAATATCTGCACCAAACAAGCTAGTACAAATTTCTTTATAGGATTAGTGGACACCGCAATAAATGGAGTGGAGAAGAGCTAGCTTTTGAAACATGTAATGCCTTGCAGATCCTCTAGAATGTCTTGAAGAAACAAACAAGCATGTGGCCATAAGACCCAGCTAATCTGCTTTCCATACAGCATACGATGAGGTCAATTAACCACAGACTGTTAAAGAAATCACGCTGCTATCACACAGAAGTCCATTATATAGACTAGCAATGTGATGAAAGTTTGGCAGTAGAGATTATAGTTATCACAGAGACGAAGATTACTAATAGAATTGCACAAGAGTCAGGATGTTCATATGCTGGTGAAGATACTCAGATCGTAATGACCAAGGAAGTTACTAGAGAGGGGACAAGCATGTGATTATTTTAAGTCACGCAGGATAGTAAGGACAAGAGACATCTGTTAAGTGACTTAAAACACTCAATAATTGAAATAGTAAAATGACATATTCAATTAAATCCATAGAATTGCAATGCAACATAAGGAAGAAGAAGTCAACATGGGCTATCAACTGACAGTTATTACTCCAGAATGAGATCTTGAGACTTTTATAGATTGTTTTGGTACACTTCTCAGTAGTGAGTAAGAAGAAATAAAATGTCGGGAACTATAACAAAAGAAATAAAGAACAAAAAACATTGCATCTTCATATAAATTAACATAAGTGTTTTCTAAGTTTTGTTCTCCCACCTCCAAAGTGACACATTTCAGAAGTAAGGAAAGAAATGAGCAACAAGGATGATGCAAATTACTGAAACAACTACAGAACAAGCAGATGGAAGGGTAAAGACTGTAAGTTTACATGATCTTGAAATCAAGTAGACAAATGTATGGAAAAAAAACAAACAAGAAAAACATTCGAGGCATGCATTCCGACTCTTGATTCATGAGTCATAAATATACGGCATAGTTTTATAGGGCAGTATAATTTAGGGTTTTCCCTCTTCCTTAGGCAAGTGTTACTGATTACTGCCAGAAACATGATACTTGACATATCGACTTTTTGTCCGATAGTATTAATTTTTTGGTTTAATGTCTTCTTTGTCACTACATGATTCTTCGATACTTTCTATAAACACATAAGCTAGGTGGCTACAGATCTTGCTGAAGCAGCTTTCATTTAGCAATTAATAGTATGCACCTTTTATCCCCCCACTACTCATAGCAGAAGTTCAGCTTTCATTAGAACCGAGGACCTATTTTTGCTTCCCGATGCTGTCCTATGTGCCTGAAGGTGGCAGCAACAAGATGCTAATAATTTAGCAGTTCCAATCAAAAAGAACATTAGTTATTCTTAAAAATAAATTTGATTAGCAATTTTTAAAAAAAAAATGGTTTAACTAACAGGTCCTCAAAGGATGCAGGGATCAAGGACAAAAAGTTACACTAATTAATTTTAAATAAAGTCTTGATTATTTTTTTGTAATGCACAATGCAATAGCTGCTCAACAACAGTTTTTGACTAACAAATGCAAGTTATGTTCTTGCTAAATTACTTTCTTAAAACATGATCATAAAGCCAATTTAAAAACTTGGTATTCTCTTGTGATGATTACGATCAGGTGCTCAGAGCCCCTCCAGCCCTGACCTTGGCTGTCTCCAGGGACGGGGCATCCATCACCTTTCTGGACAACTTGCTCCAGAGCTTTACCACTCCTGTCATAAAAATATTTTTTTCTTATATCCAATCTAAATCTCTCATCTTAGTTTGAAATCATTTCCCCTTGTCCTGTTACAACAGACACTGCTAAAGAATCTGTACCCTTCCTTCTTATAGTCTCCATTCAGATACTGAAAGGCCTCTCTCAGGTCTCCCCAGAGCCTTCTCTTCTCCAGGCTGAACAGCCTCAGCCCTCTTAGCTATCCTTGCAGGGGAAGCATTCCATCTCTTAGAACATATATGTGGCCCTCCTCTGGACATGCTCTGGCAGGTTCACATCTCTCCTGTACTAAGGAATCCCTATATGGATGCAGCTCTCTTGGTGAGGTCTCACAGCGGAAAGAGGCAGGATCACCTCCCTCATCCTCCTGGCCACATTTCTGTTGATGCAGCCCAGGATACAGTTGGTTTTCTGGGCTGTGAGGGCACATTGCTGGCTCATATCTAGCTGCCATCCATCACTACCCACAGGTCCGTTTCAGCAGGGCTCAATCCTTTCGACCTTCAATTTGTACTGATAATGGGAGTTACTGCAACTCAGGTTCAAAACCTTGCAGATGGATTTTTGGAACCTCATGAGGTTCACATGGGCCCACTACTCGAGCCTGTCTAGGTCTCTCTAAATGGCATCCCATCCTTCCTCACCTGTCCCTTCTGAACAGCTTGTAGCTGTCAACAGCCACACTCCAATCACGGAAATCATCCTACCAGGTTTCTGACAGCAACTATATCATGGTATTCTAGTAATACAGTGGCTTCCAACTCTTCCTGTTTGTTTCCCAAGCTAAGTGCATTAGTGGAGACTTCAGCTGCAGAAGAACTGGCATAGGTCACAAACTGAAAGCTGCTAGAAACAGGGAGATTCTAAGGTGAAAGACTGCATACATGTATGCTCCCTCCTACTCCCATACTTACCAAAGCTCCTGGAAACTGAATTCTGAACTGAATACACAAGTCTGAATGTTATGAACTCTCAAGAATTCTCTAACATGACCAGGAAAGATGTCCATGCACTGGAAATGTGATCCAAACTGCAAAGGCCACTATTACATTGGATTTACCCTTGGATTTACGCTGTACACAGCTGAACTCAAAGAAAGGGTTTTTTTTTTTTTTTACAACTGTATCTATAATACAGAAGGTCTGTATAGTGCATTAACTATTTGAGAAGTGTATTTAGGCAAAAGCACTTTGTAAGCAAAAGAGGATTAGTTCTTAACGCTCGAGAGTTACATTTTAAAACAAGGTGTGATTAAGACCATCTCTAGCACTGAATCAGCATGAGAGACTCAGTATACAGCACTGGCAAAGTTACAGATCAACTTTTTTTTTTTAACTAGAATTTTTGGAAATATTTAGCCAAAAAGCCTACATTTTTTCCAAAAGAATCATAGAATCACCAAGATTGGAAAATCACCTCCAGATCATCCAGTCCAACTGTCCACCTATTATCAACATTTCTCACTAAACTGTGTCCCTCAGTACAACATCTGACTGTTTCTTGAACACCTCCAGGGACGGTGACTCCACCACCTCCCTGGGCAGCCCATTCCAGCACCTGACCACTCTTTCAGAAAAGTAGTGTTTCCTAATGTCCAGCCTAAATCTCCCCTGGCGCAACTTGAGGCCATTCCCCCTTGTCCTGTCACTAGTTACAAGAGAGAAGAGGCTGACCCCCAGCTCACTACAACCTCCCTTCAGGTAGTTACAGAGAGTGATAAGGTCCCCCCTGAACCTTCTCTTTTCCAGACTAAACAATTCCAGTTCCCTCAGCTGCTCCTTGTAAGACTTGTGCTCCAGATCCCTCATCAGCTCCCTTCTCTGAACACGCTCCAAGGCCTTGATGTCTTTGTTGTAGTGAGGAGCTCAAAACTGAACACAGTACTCGAGGTGCAGCCTCACCAGGGTTGAGTACAGAGGGACAATCACTTCCCTGCTCCTGCTGGGAACACTATTTCTGATAGAAGCCAGGATGCCATTGGCCTTCTTGGCCACCTGGGCACACTGCTGGCTCATGTTCAGCCAAGCATCAACCAACACCCCCAGGTCCTTTTACTCCGCACAGTCTTCCAGCCACTCTGCCCCAAGCCTGTAGTGTTGCCTGAAGTTGTTGTGGCCAAAGTGCAAGACTCGGCACTTGGTCTTTTTAAACTTAATCCCATTGGCCTCAGCCCAGCTATGCAGCCTGTCCAGATCCCTCTGTAGGGCCTTCCTTCCCCTAGGCAGATTGACACTTCCTCCCAACTTGGTGTAATCTGCAAACTTACTGAAGGTGCTCTCAATGCCCTCATCCAGGTCATCAATAAAGATACTGAACAAGACAGGCCCCAGTATCGACCCCTGGGGAACACCACTCATGACTGATCACCAGCTGAATTTAATTCCATTCACCACCACTCTTTGGGCCCAGCCATGCTGCCAGTTCTTTTCCCAGCAAAGAGTGTCTGTTCAAGCCATGGGCTGCCAGCTTCTCCAGGAGAATACAGAGGGAGACAGTGTCGAAGGCTTTGCTGAAGTCTAGGTAGACTACGTCAACTGCCTTTCCCTTATCTATGAGCCAGGTCACTTGATCAAAGAAGGAGATCAGGCTGGTCAACCAGGACCTGCCTTTCATGAACCCATGCTGGCTGGACCTGAACCCCCGACTGTCCCACACATGCTGTGTGATCTCCCTCAAGATGATCTGCTCCATAAACTTACCTGGCACCAAGGTCAGACTGACTGGCCAGTAAAAGAGATCTAGGGACACAAATTAATTTGTGCCGATGCTAAAAATAAAATAAGATAAAATAAGATAAAATAAAATAAAAATTAAATTTGGACCCCTACATTTTGAAACAAGTACTTTAAATCCAACAAATAACTTTTCTGCTAAGGCTCTCCATGTGAACACATCTATATTAAGGTACTCAGGGCCCCAGAATTCTCACACAATTCGCCTATGTCATAAGCTTTTACAGAAATCAGGTTCACAAATAGGAATATTTAGTTTAACATCTGAGAAGAATTCACTGTCACTGTGTCTTCAGACTTCCCCCAAATCCTTCCACAGATCAACATGTCAGGATTTACAACCACATCGATAACATAACTGTGGCGGAATTCCTGGGATTTTCTTACTTTGTTTTTTGTTTTGCTTTGTTTTTACAAAACATACAGAAGCAAGCAGTAGAGTGAATATTATGGAAACCATAAAGCCAAGTGCTTGAGCTGGGGCTCTGGTTGACAGCACAAAATTAACTAACTATTGCTCATATGCATTATGATGTACTCCTTAACTACAAGATCATCTACAGTATTTCTTAAACACTTCAGCTCCTCCAAAACTTCTCCCCCAGAATCAAAGTACAGCAGTGAAGGAGGTTGTTCGCTGTCTGACCTGATGCAGAAGTAGAAATTAAGTAACAAATAAAAGAAAATCTTGCAGAAAAGTTTTCTGGCTATCAATGCTGAATTCTATCTTAGGGAAGTCATTTTTCTTCCTGAGATTTCAGTAACTGAAGAAGGAAAAGTTCTCCTAATTAATACTGCATTGTCTTCTTTTCTGATTACCTGATTTGCAGTGATGAGTTCCCATTAGCAGAAGTGTTTCTTTCTCACAAATGAGATTGAAATTAATAGGAATTGTCTATGAACAAAGCATTTTGTGATACAGAGGACGGAAAGAAACTAAGTAGTAAGTATTACCCATATTACAGAGATTTGTAACCTTATCCTCCCAGTAAATGAGCTTCCTTTCTACACACTGGAGCTAATTCCACTCCTCGCCCACAAGGGTGTAATGAAGATTAATTAGTGTTTGTGGAAAAAGTCAAATAATATAGAGATGTGCACCACTGAAAAACTCTTGTGAGGAAATTAATCATTTCTTCTTAAGAGTGGGAACTGAATAGACTACAGTAAATAATATACAGGACGATGCAATGAACAATGAGTGGAAGACAAAATATTGAAAAGCCGTTTATTAGCTAAGCACTATTTATTTTGTGTACTTAATAAGAAAAAGATCCTGTAACTAAAGATTGCTGTAATCCAAATGGAGGAAGTACAAACTAAGAGTGGAGGAGCAATTCCAGTTCCAAACCTTCCAAACTACTGAGTACTTGGCAAAGACGATAGTATTTCCCAACTTTTTTAATGATATTAATAGTGACTATGCTATAATGCTATTTTTGCGCTAACGGATTACAATTTCTTAAATATTTTGTCAGAATCCAGAAATAGAAGATGCAATGCAATAGCTAATTACCATTTGAAAAAGCCGTGTTGACTCCACAGAAAGACAGAGCAGTCAGTGCACAATACACTGTGTGCTAGACAAGATCAGAGCTGATACAAAACCACTTCTTACGTTCTGATGAATGACTGTCACTCACCCTCCACGTATGATAATATTGCAGGAAAGAAAATAAGCAAATTTGATTTTTAGCTTCAGCAGACTGAATGAGAAAATATAAACTATACTTAAACTAGAATCTAAAAATGAACATATAATTACTGCATTATTTTCAATAAAGCATTTTTAATTATGGAAGAGGAAAGCAGCAACTTAGTAGAAGGAAGCACACTTTTTTTCTGAACTCCTGTTGTTATAGACTGTAATACATTATCTGGTAATCCTCTCCAATTACACGCTAGTAGTATTTGGCGACACACAGTGTTGTTAAAAAGGTTTTAAATAATCTTCAGTAAATGCAAGTTTCAACTTTTACTCCAATTTTCAGGTTTCTAATAATAGAGCATTTGGCAGTTATAAATCTTAGAAATCTAATTAGACAATGTTAAGTTCTCTCTAGCAGAAGTCACAGATGTTTCATACTGGGAAAATCAGCAAGCCCCAGGGTTTGTTTGGTCTAGTGCAGTGTCAAATTTTCATGGATAATTTAATAGCTAATAACTCTAATTCTTTCCCGTAAACCAAGAGATGATAAATAATGATTGCTCTAAAGTCATAAAATTAACCCTCCAAGCTAAAAAACAACAACAACAACAACAACAAACCCAGGAACCATTGAGAAGATAAATTTCTGGTACTTAACGTTTCTTTATTGCTAATTATCCCTGAGTTGCATACATCTCACAATGTGACTGAAAATGCAAATAAATACACTGAAATTGCGTAATTCAAAAAGAAATATAGATCAAGGATGCTGAAAATATCTTTGATCTCTTAGACAAAATGATTATACTCCAGTAATATCATGATTATTTTTTCCCTTTTAGGTTCCAGTAAAAAAAAAGTTTATGGTTATATCCAGCGTTCCCTCCATCAAAACAGAAGTTTCTAACTAAAAAAGAGAGATCTGTTTCTAAATTTGAATATAAATTTCTTCTCCTTTGCAGAACTGTCAAATAAGATAATTCTTATTGATTTAAATAGAACTAAAGATACAAAAGTTTGTATTTGAGAGCCAGCCCTCTATAAGAAGACATATCTTTTTTTTTTTTCTGAGGAACAAAAAGCAGAATAACATTTAGCTGTTTTTAGTAAGACTATAAATGGGCATATGCTCAGTAACAAATTGTTATTGCAAAAGTTTGCCTATACTTTTAGAAGAGCCATCCGGTAAACATGATGGGTTTGCAAATATTCATCCATTTCCTGTGTCCCATCACAGCAGTCGGTAACTGTTTTTTCTCTCTTCTTTTTAATGAGGAAGATGAGTTTAATTCTGAGCAAAATGAAAACACAGAGGCAATACATAAAGAATTGGAAGAAAGCTTAAAGGTGGAAACAGCAAAATTCACCAAACTCGTAAATTCTGAAGACATACTACAGTATTTGGGAACAGCAGTTTATGTAATCTAAATGTATGTGCAAAAGACTGAGAACATCACTACAGAATTATACTGCCACTGGAAAAAAAGAAGGGTAGTGAATATACGTATTTTGAGGTAAATGAATTTCAACTGGTCATAAATAAAATGATTAGAAGACAAAATTAGACAATTTAGACAAATTGTTCTTCATCTCTTCAGTGTTTGTTTAACGGTTTGTTTTAATTATTCAAAAGAAGTTTACTATAAAGAACTCCAAAGACACAAAAAAGTTAAGTGCACTAAAAGGTTAGTTGTAGAGCATCTTTGAAGTTGGTTAACTTTGAAGAGAAAGGAAAATAAACTACCCAAACCATTTCTATTGTTTTAAATTAGCTGGAAATACTATGAGCAGTTCAATGATTATCTTAACTCAGTATGCAGATCCAGCCAGGGAAGCAAGTAAAATGTATGCAAAACAACATGGAGAATAATGTAGAAGAAGATCCAGTACAGTCAATTCTATAAATAAATCTTCTCTAATCTAAATAAACACTTGCAGTTATAGTCTCTTTCTTTCAAGAATCAGATTGTACAGGTCAGAAAGTGATGAGGACAACTGTCAAATACAGTGAAAACTTAATTAAGATCTAAAACATGGGTATTACATTTTAGACAAAATAATATGAAAACAGAAAACATAATAATACTGAGAAAGTACTGTTCTCTTTCTCAGTTTAAAATTTGTTGACCAAATAAAGAAAAAAATAATAAAAATGGGATAGAATTTCAATGCTGCTTCATATTAAATGTGCATGATCTAGCCATGGACATTTGCACAGGGCAGTCAGGTAACTTCCAGATTCCATCCCTTCTTCCTTATCTCATTTAAGAATGCAAAATGCAGCATTATCCAGCCATCATGTCAATAAAGTAAGTTCTTCCACATTAAAAAAAAAAAAAAAAAAAAAAAACCTAGATGATAATTTGGATTATATTTTTGATTTTGTGATATTTGAAAGCCAGAAAAAGTTACTTCAAGGTGTTTTTTTTCCTTTTCCCACTGACATTGTTTGCTACACTGAGCTTAGGACTCAATGAAAAAGTATCTGAATATATATGTACACTAAATATATACTAAATACAGTATATATACTAAATATATATGTTTGGATATGTAAGTTGATTGAATTTACAGCCTAGGGAATAAGACTATGTTCATCTGTAGGATGATAGACTGATAAAAAATATTGTCCAGAAAGGCAAAAAGTAACAGAAACATTACTTAGAGCTTGCTTTGGCAATGTTCATATACCAGTCTGGCAACAGCAACAACTTCCTAAGTTTTATAATATGTACTCTCAAATGCTGAATTAATCCACAAGGATCAGAACAAATTGTTGTAGTGCTGCCACAAAAGTCTGAAAGTCAGTTATCATAGAATCATAGGACAGCTTGGGTAGGAAGGGACCTCAAGGATCATCAAGCTCCAACCCCCTGCCGCAGGCAGGGCCACCAACCTCCACATCTAATACTAGACCAGTTGCTAGATACATACACACTACTGAGTAATATTAGGACTTCGTGTTGTTTTCTTTGTAAAAACTCTGAATTTATTTTGATAGAAAGGAATTTTCTAATGGTTTTTCAAGTACACTGCCCTTATTAATTTAAATTTAAATTTACCTTTTTTTTCATCCCACAATCAGAAAGGATCTCTTCCACAACACATGTAGGAATATTAAATACAAAGTTAGCTTATAAAGACTTTTGCATTAATATTAAACATTTCTCTTTCCTCTTCTCTACAAAACTGTTTTGGAAAGAACAACAGAATAAAATGCAAGTCACATGGCTTACTAAAGACTACAACGTGATCTATAGAATGAATTTTAATAACCTGCTCCCAAGTTCTTGTTACATCTAAATGCTAACTTAGCCTTCTTATGCTAAGAATTCAAAACTTTTACATTATTTTGTAATTACATTTATCTCAGACTGAACTTTCCTTATGCTGGACTACATTACTCTACAGGCTCAGATACCTACTTAATTCACTGGTTTAATGGTGTATCACAGACTGGCTGAGTTGACATAACTGCGTGCAGAACAGATGAGAAGCTAATCAAGTTAATTTAGATGGCAATTAAAGGACAGCAAAGACCTTTTTTTCGTTGTTTTGTTAGTTTAAGGCTGAACACACAAGCAGCTGCTGTCTCAGGAGGTGCCCAGGGTAACACCCTAACTTGGCTTCCTTTCACAGATTCACAGTGTTGTAGAAGTTGGAAGGGATCTCTGGAGACCACCTTGTCCACCCTCCTTCCAAAGCAGGTTCCCTACAGCAGGTCACACAGGAAAGCAGCTAGGCGGGTCTATCTCCAAAGGAGGAGGCTCCACAATCTCTCTGGGTGCAACCTTTCTTAAGATCTCAGGTAAGCACTTCTGTTATCGTATGTGCCATGTCAGTTTATAGCTTCCCAGGTACTGGAGGAGTAAATCTCCTAACCTGACAACACCTGTCTTTTTAATTCAATTTAACAAAATAATAAAAAAAAAAAATGTTTTCATGAGAAACAGGGTTACTGAGAAAGCAATACAAATTCAGTAGCTTTTAAACTCAGATGTACCAATCAATAGAGAAAATGTCAGAAGTCTAGCTCTAAACTGAATCACAGAAAACAAAGTTAATTACAAATTTAACTTTTTTCCTTAATCTATGTAGACCAATTTCTGCCAAGCAGTCAAGGAATTCTCTCCCAAACATGTATGTGTTGCACTTAATATCTTTCCCAGCAGAAGTATCTCCCTGTCTGGTTGGCTGTTTCCCAACCTGTGTGCTTCGTTCACAAGTGCTTATCAGAAGGTTGTCTCTAAACCAGAGCACATTGTACTGAGATGTTTTAAAAGTTAATACAGTTGATACATCAAATCGCTACTTCTAGTGTCTGTATTCATTTATACTCCTTTTTATTTCTTCAGACTTGAAAGAATCAGTGATGTCTGTTGTATTTTTTTACGAAACCTTCACACACGCTCATTCTCCTTGCACACATGGCACACAGTTGAAGGTAGTTCTTAACATATTTTTTTCCACATTGAGATGATATAAGGGATTTGTAGTAAGTTACGTATCTCTGTATCTTACAGAGAGAAATAATGATTTATATTCATACAAAACTACTATCTACAATAATGCATATTCCAATGTTTTTCTCTTGCATGATTCCTCTGTTCTCAGAGCTCTGGTTTTCTGAAGTGGCTGAAGTCTGTGCTCCCCGTGCACTGGACTGGCTGGGGTGTCACCTCCCTGACAGGGTCTGGACACGGTGCAGGACTGAGGGACGCAGAGCACAGGCTCCCTAAGTTTGCTTTGCCCTAGGCAGAAGGATTACCTACAGGGAAAAGGAAGGAGAAGGCCTATGCTCCAGCTAAGGTGTTGCATGTCACCAGATGGACATTTCAATTTTCTTTCCTGAAAACATCGTGGCCGTAATCCCTGTTTGAATTTTTGTCTTTCTACAGATGGTATGAAGACACTTTGTCCGCAGAAAAGAATGACACTAGCATCAATGCAACTCAAATCTACCAACAGAATTTTAAGGTCATAACTTGTAAAAAAAGAAAAGAAAAAAGTCAATTAAATTTAATAGCATTTTTGTTGGATAAATTACAGTAAGGAATTGGTTGCTTAGGATTTTTTCCTCTTGAAAAAGCTAATTTCTTTGTATGCATAATTTTAAATACTTAAAAGTAATTAGGAAATACATTTCATAAGCAATTTTAAACCTAAAAAAAACACCACAATAATTATTGCTTTAAAACGTTTTTGCAGATATGCATATTCTTATTCTAATTGTTAAAAGGAATTATTCTAGCCCACCAAACCTGTGGCTTTTGAACAAAGTACCCACATTAATTTAATATTGTTTGGCATCACTGGATTATCAAGTGTTATCAAGTGAGTGGAAATTGAGTTTTGAATTATCACCCTATCCAATTCATTCATTCTTTTTTAGTGAGAATTCAGAAAGCCTGACAGCTTTGCAAGGTGTTAATTGCCCTGTGTTCATTCCACACCTCTTGGCTTGGAGAACTGCACCCAAAAATCATCTCTGTAAGAAGAGAATCCCAATCAAAGCAAGCTCTTGCTCGGGGGCAGGATGCTGCTGAGACAAGCTACAGAAGATCCGTGTAGATGCTGTGTAAAAACTGCATTTTAATGCAGTCACAGGATTTTCTCCACGTTTCTTTTGCCAGCAACAGTGAACAGAAATATACAGCTGGTTACTTCTGGAATCTACCTCTTCCCCCTTCCAACTGTGTTCAGCTATCAAAACAACACGCAAAGGCACATGGATTTCTAATAACATTGCTTTTCTCAGTTACAGCTTTACTTTTAAAATTACACATTTTGAGAATTTTTAAAGCTTTTCTGAACATACTGTTAATTTTTTTCTTTTTCTCTATACACAGAGATAGAATGAGAAGGAACAGTCAAATTGGAGCAAGGAAAATTCCAGTTGGATATGAGAAAGAAAAAAAAAATCATCATGAGGGATGAAGAGATTGCGAAGAGAGGTTGTGGAGTCTCCCTGAAAGTGTTCAACACTCAAGAGGATATAGCCCTGGGAAATCTGATTTAATTCTACTACTCTGAGCACCTACACCTCTGGAGGTCCTTGTTGGCTTCAGTTCTCTAAACACATGAAAGCAGTTGCTTGTGTTTTCCATTAAAATTGTGTAAGATTTAAAAGATCCAAAGTTGTTGAAATAGCAGGAGGAAGGAGAAAGAAATATGACTGCAGCCTGCCTAGTGATGAGTTCAATCCCCAGAGAGATTTTGACCCTTGTTCTCAGTACTTACTAACTCATTTTATTCAGTTTCTCTTTAATGCAAAATAGATAAACAAAAATGAAAACCAGGACTCCTACTTTCACCCTAATCATGAAGATGCCAAGCCCAGCTACCGCTTTGCTCTCTGCATGAGATACTTGTGACACTTGAATTCTGCACTCAGCATCACTAAACACAGAATTAGTGACTTGACCACCTCCATCTGAATCCTGGAAGGTTTTCAGGCAAGGAATACTGATTTCACAGATGTATCTAATACAAAGCTGCAGGCTAGTATTCAAGATCAAGCAGGATTCATGGAAACCCCTCTCCTCAGCAATTCATATGGATAGTTTGGAATCTCCTGTTTGGTTGTCTAGCTCAGTTCCCATTAAGTTTATCCTCAGATTTTAAATTCTGACAAAGAAGGCACAATGAAACTGTCTCATTAACACCCCTGACTGCCTAAGAACATGCAGAAGACCAGACTTCTCCCTTTTCTCCACAGCTTTCCTGTGCAAAAGCCTATCCAGCCACTGGCCCAGTGCCTGGAACTGCACAGTACAGCAGTTGCCAGGTGCCTGCATCCAACTGAGCTCCGCCCCAGGCTGCTCCAGCCACTGCAGACCTGTGAGCTGGTGAAATCCTGCAGTACCATGAAGCTGCTGGACCCCTGGCTCAATTAGATATACTAAGTAGGCAGAATCAAGGATTATTATTATTTGCAACACAGCATTATCAGACCAACAACCCCTGTAGATTTTTCAAGTTTCAGCACATACTCAAATTATGCAAACACATTTAAGTCACTTATCTTCCTGACATTTGCAATAATTGACATTACTTGGCTTTCAGGGATAATAATGATAATTCTGTGTTGTTGTTGTTTTTTTCTCCCAGACTTCATGATTTGAAAATTTCAAATGCAGATAAAATTTGGGCAATCATTAAAGTTCCATATTTGCAAATTGATCCATCCATCCTCATGATAAACACGTATTTTGTCCTGGACTTTCTTAATTTTTTTTCAGCTCTCTGATTGACCAATTCCTATTTTCTTCTGGCCGTTTCAAAGTGTTCTGTTTCCTGGTAAATACATACAGGTATTTTGTGGTAAATTAGCAAACACAACCTGAAATGCTAACCTGCTATTGCTTTTTCTGAATATACTTTAAAGAAGGAAGAAAATATGGCTATGAAGCATAGTCTCGTGGCATGTGATCACCCAACTGTGGCTTTTACACAGCCAGCCAGAAGTTCTGCACAGAAAGCTGTGGGGATTTATCTATTCATGATTGTTTTTGCCTAACACACAGAAGAGTTTTTGGGTGCTTATCGGTGTAAACAGCTACCTACAAACAGAGATGTAAGAATTTAACAAGAAGTGTTAATTACTTTATCTCTGGCAATATAAGTGCAAGTTTTACATTTGCACCTGATGATATAAATACTTGTAAATCAGTTTTAAAGATGGTCTAATTATAAGAGGGGAAGTATTACTTTTGTAATTATTCTTTGTTTTAGTAGGGACGTCCAACTATAATGCTTACACAGTGTGATAGATTGTTATCCACAGTTGCACACCCCTATAATCGAATCCTGTATTAGCAACAGTTTGGGGCTGAAAAACAAGTTCACAGTCAAATAATTAAGAAAGATATTTTAGAGTGATGTCTGCATCTGAAGAGAATTCACATGAACATGATCTGATACTCTACCTTCGTCAAACAAGTTTTCCTACAGCTCTCAGGCAGTATATCACTCGCTCTTCAAACGTTCTCATTCTACAAACCAGAAAAAATCATGAAAGCAACCCACTTCTGTGCATACTGTTGTGCCCTGTACTGATTAACACATTGTCATAACTGTGTTTTGCTCTTCCCTTCAATGGCATTAGACTCACGCACAACAACCGTGCGCATAAAGTGACTTCTGCTGCCTGGCTGCAGCTTGGGAAGGACTTCCACTGCCAGCAGCCAGCAAGCTTTGCCTTCCTTTCAAGTGCTCCAGGCCTATCATTTTGAAGTGGAAGGATCACAGTTTTCAGATCTGCAGATTTGTGAAGCTTTTTAAAGCTGTTTATTAAATTCAGCTAATTTCAGAACTGTACAATAGCAAATTTATTCTCTTTTTGCAATCCAAAGTCAGAGTCTCTTCTTTTATTTCTGAGAATTACATAACTTTTTTGTAACTGAAATGTAAAAAACATGATGTGCAATCTGTGTTCCATACCACCTTGGGTTTTGTTATTGACTAGTATGTTGTTTGCTTGTTTTTTACTGTCTCAAGATAAGGTAAAAATGTTTGGCGTTTGCATTATAAATTGTTACATGCATTGAAGAAAGTCTAAATAAAAATCAATATGGAGAAACCCAATGCACAGATTTTCCTCCATATGAAAAGTAGTATTGTATAATTCAAAACAAACACTATTTGCGGGAAAACAAAAACTCATGCTCAATTACATACTCAAGAGGACTGCGCTAAACATCAGTGGCCAAGACAAAATGGAAAAATAGAATAAAAATGCACAGACTACACTTGCAGCTCTTTGTAATTGTTGCTTCATAAGATCTGATTAAAAAGTAAACTTTTTCTAAAACAACGGTATCCTTCTAATGGTGCTGTTTTGAGATTGATTTCAAAATGTGCTCCATTTCCTAGCTGCAAACAGCAATTCCCTGAACAAGGTACATGTACATCATTTCATTCTTTGTTTAAGCATTTGAAGTTTTTATAATTATCAAGTATTTTAAACAGCGCCATTGACAGTGCAGATAGCTGCTTAATATTTCGAACAGAACTCTGCACTCTGAATGTCACGTCAGGATATCGACATTTTTCTGGCGGCTGAAATATTCCCAGACTTTATACTTAACAGCAGTATGAGGCATTGCCTTATCACAGTCTGCACCATGTAGTGTCTACAAATAGCAGCCTAAAGGATTAGGAAGGTTACTTGATTTAAATATGACAGATACATAGAGCGCTCAGGTATTTTTTATTTCTTTGTATATAACCAATTAGCATGAACAGCGTTTTCATGCCAAAATTTGCAAAAAAGGAGCTTTGAATTTTACACAAGAGACTACATGCACCACTGCTCCTTGGGGTAAGGGAAGGTATGAATCCAGACTGTCCTTCAGCAGCACAGGGAGTTCTCCCAGCTCTAGGAACGGCACAAAGACATTGGAGAGCACATTTGCAGGCTTTGGAAACTTCACTGTACCTCCCCTGAGATGTCTGTAGCCAGTTAGAAAAGAAAGGAGAGGTTCATGGCTCTTCACCTGTAGTAAAACATGTGCATACTTTCTAGCCTTAAAACTTACATAGACTTAGAAAATTCATGTTTATTAAGCCATATATATTTAAAGAAAGATGGAAAGGACAATAGCTCATCAAAAGCAGATATTAAACTCATCTATTTCTAGAACCAAAAACTAAATATCAAACACAGTATATGGTAGTTCTTTGACCCAAAACATCTCAAGGGCTTCTCAGAAATGGGTGAGTCTATCTAAGATACAGTGTCCTAATCCTATCTGTTAGAATATATTTTCAAGATAGAAAAATCTTGGCTGCGATATCCCTAATTTTAGCTCTCTTTGCTGTATAGCTAAACAGAAACGAATGGATACATTAGAAAGAAAAGGATGGAAATGAAAACCAAGTAGAGAGAGAAGTCTCTTTTCATTAAATAGTGTGAAATTAAAAAAAAAAAACACAGAAGTTAAACTATCAACATACCACCAACTTTCTTCATTGCAGTGTACAACACCTGACACAGATCTACAAACAACTCCTATTTCAAGTTTTTTATTGTCTTTTATTTGCTTGCAAGTAACACTGCTAAGCTTGGGCTGCAAATACATATGAAAAACCATAGAGATGGAGGCATTACTGAGGAGAGTTTGTAATACCATCTTCAATAACACCAAGTGATGACAGCCAAAGCTGAGTTGCTACTTTGTGAACTTCAGTCTTACATACTTTTTGCTCACAATAATGAATCTAATTAAATATTGTATGACAACTTCAGTTTTTAATAAGTTACTCATGAAAGAAACAGTTTTCTCTTTTGCTATTAGAACTTAAAAATCAATGTAGATGCAGCCAAAATATTTTTAAACTATTTGTGCAATAGTCAAAGCTACAACTGTAGGTGATAAAGTCCCCTCCCACATCAGTACAGTTCTGATGTAACAAAACTGTTATTTCCTGCATCTAGAGGACAGAGTAGCCTGGTGGGGTGATGAAAATTCACTTTCTCTAGCAAGAGGCCATCATACATCATAAGTCAGCATGTAAGTGGAAAAAAAGTGGATAGACTGTGAGGAGCTCCCTCTGAGAAACAGTCAGGAACAGGTGGAGAGCCTGTGGGTTAAGATTAGAGATGGGACCAATAAAGGTCAGCTGGTGGTCAGGTCTACAACAGGCTACCTGATCTAGGGGAACTTGCTGATAAGGCCTTCTTGTTTCAGCTGTGAGAGGTGTTACACTCACAGGCTCTCATCATGATGGGGGATTTCAACCACTCAGATATCTGCCAGGAAATCAACATGGTGAGCTGATAGCTTTCTGGTTCAGATACTGGACAGACCAACAAGAGATGAAGCACTGTTGGACCTGGTGCTCACTAATGCAGGGGAAATCATCAAAGATATTAAGACTGGAGGCAGCCTGGGCTGCAGCAACCATCCCCTGGTTGAATTAGTGATCTCTATGAACACTGACCTCACAAAGAGTAGAGTCAGAACTCTAAATTCCAGGAGAGCAAACTTCAGGCTGTTTAAGGCATTGCTGGATGAGAACACTGGGAAACTGTCTTTAGGGACAAAGGAACAGAACAGAGCTGGCAGCACTGTAAGGATGCCCTTCTTAGAGTGCAAGAGCCCTCTGTCTTCCAGTACAGGTGAACAGGCAGAGGAGGCAGGAAGCGGGCATGGCTTGGCAAGGACCTGCTGGTCAAACTGAGGGGAAAGAGGGCATGTACAGGCAGTGGAAACAAGGATGCGTCACTTGGGAAGAATACAGGGATGCTGTCTGGACTTGAAGAGTTGGAATTAGGAAAGCCAAGGCACAAATGGAACTGAACCTGGCAAGAGATGTTAAAAACAAGGTGGAGTTCTATATGTACATATGTCAGGAGAGTCAGGCCAAAGAGAGCGTACCTCCTCTGATAAATGAGAAAGGAGAACTGGCTACCAGAGATACGGAGAAGGCTGAGGTACTCAATGAGTTCTTTGCCTCAGTCTTCACTGGCAGCCAGGATTCTCATATTTCTCACATCCGTGAGCCTCTTGGTGGAAACTGAGGGAACAAACTGCCCCCCCTCTATAAGGGCCTCATGAGACTGAACGTGTACAAGTCTATGGGGATGGACGACATGCATCTCAGGGTCCTAAGGGAGCTGACTGATGTGGTTACTGAGCTGCTCTCCATCATATTTGAAAAGTCATAACTGCCAGGCAAAGTACCTGGGGACTGGAAAAAGGGAAACATCACTCCCATTTATAAGACAGGGAGAAAGGAGGACCTGGGGAACTAAAGGCCAGTGAACCTCACCTTTGTGCCTTAGAAAATATGGAATAGATCCTCCTGAAAGAGATGTTAAGGCACATGAGGGATGAGCAGGTGATTCAAGACAGCCAGCATGGCTTCAGCAAGGGAAGGTCATGCCAGACCAATATGGTGGCCTTCTGTGATGGAATGATGGCATTGGTGGACAAAGGGAAAGCAACTGATATCATCTATGTGGACTTCTGCAAGGCCTTTGACACAGTCCCTCATCACATCTCTATCTATAATTAGGAAATACAGATTTGAAGGGTGGACTGTTCAGTGGATAAAGAATTGGTTGGAAGGTCACAGCCAGAGGGTTGTGATCAATGGCTCTATGTCCAGGTGGAGGCTGGTGACAAGCAGTGTCCCATGGGTGTCTGTCTTGGGACTGGTACTCTTTTAACATCTCTATCAATGACACTTCGGCAGGGGGGTTGGACTAGATGATCTCTAGAAGACCCTTCCAGCCCCTACAATTCTGTGATTCTGTGACACGGATGATGAGATTGAATTCACCCTCAACAAGTTTGCTGATGACACGAAGCTGAGTGGTGCAGTTGATACAGCACAAAGAAGGGATGCCATCCAGAAGGACCTTGATAAACTCGAAAGGTGGACCCTTGTGAACATAATGAGGTTCAACAAAGCAAAGCGCAAGCTTTTGCACTTGAGTTGGGGTAATAACTGATATGTAAACAGACTGGGAGAAAAAAATCCTTGAGAGCAGCCCTGCTGAGAAGGACTCAGGGGTTGTGGTTGATAAAAAACTTAACATGAGCCAGCAGTGCACACCTGCAGCCCGGAAGACCAACAGCATCCTGGGTTCCATCAGAAGAAGGGTAACCAGCAGGGCAAGGGAGGTGACTGTCCCCATCTACTTTGCCCTCATGAGGCCCCAGCTGGGGTACTGCATCCAGGTCTGGGGCCCCCAACCTAGGAAATATGTGGAGCTTTTGGAGAGCAGAGGATGGCCACAAAGATGATCATATGGCTGGTGCACCAATCCAGAGGTGCTGAACAGGCTGAAAGAGTTTGGGAGAAGAGAAGGCTGTGGGAAAACCTCATTTTGGCCTTCTAATATTTAAAGGGAGGTTAAAAACCGGAGGGAAATCAACATTTTGCAAGGGTAGATAGTGACAGAACAAGGGGGAATGGCTTTAAACTAAAGGAGGGAAGATTTAGATTAGATGTCAGGGGGAAGTTTCTCACAGAGAGAGCGGTGAGGTGCTGGAACAGGCTGTCCAGAGAGGCTGTGGATGCCCCATCCCTGGAGGTGCTCAAGGGCATGTTGGATGGACCCTAGGCAACCTGATCTTGTACCTGATGTAACAGGTACTGATGATCCTTGAGGTTCCTTCCAACCCCAAACATTCTACGATTCTATTCTATGATAATCCAAAATATGGATTTTTTTGTAAATTGTCAAAGTTTCTTATATTGCTAAAACAATGTATTCAAACTGAAACTACATATTCAACTAACCCTTCACTATCCAGTTTAATCTTTAAAAGTGACACATTAAAAGCCCAGTTCAAATCCAAGACATAACATTTTGCCACTCTAACATCTGTAAAGCTGGCAAATAAAAAACATAGTCATATGGAAGCTTCTATAAAGTATGCTTTGATACTACAACATGTATTTGGATATAAAAAGTAGTCTCCACTTTTTTCCCGTTCAAAGCAGGGCATTTAGAGACTCAGATTTCCTTTAACACACTGCCAGTATTATTTTAAACAGAGACCAAGGCCTTAGGCAGTAGCATATGTTAATTAGATGAAATCGCCCACAAGAAGCAATTAGGGCTATAAATAAATTATCTGGCAATGTATTCTTAAGGGCATGATCTATACATTTAGAAGTGTGATCAACAGACCATATGCTAACCCCTCAGCTAGCTGGATAAAGGGGCTTAACTTTAACTTCTAGGTATGGCAATTTCCATATTATCAAGTTTGGATGTAAAATCAGTCTGTCCATAAGGAAGTACAATAACTATCAGGATCTAAGTTGAATGGTGTCCCTTTAAAAGGAATGGACAGTATGTAATGGACAGAAAGCAGCCATTCAGTGTCTCATTTATTTACTGAGGACAGTCCATTATCTCTTTTACTATAAGCTTGTCATCTGCCCTTTTGTGTATGATTAAGTAAAACATAAGTACATTAAAAATATATTCTGGGGGAGCTGCTTTTGGCTTTAATGTAAATTTGTGAATTCACAATTGGTGCATAAAATACTGAAAGTAAATAGAAATGAAGAAACATCTCTGCTGACACTGACATAGTGAATTCACAGGTTTGCCTGTTAATGTTCACAAATTGCTAGACTAGCTTTAATAGAATTCCAAATGCACAGAGAGGAATTACCACGTTTTTAATGTTAAGAGTTCTGAAAACAAATTAATTTAAACTGTGGTACAATATTTTTTTCCCATTCCAAGCCATGGAAAATATCGAATGCTAACTATTAATAGACATTGACTACTGATTTGGACTTAGAGCCCTCATACAGGGAACTTACGCCATCTCTAAACTCTACTTTTGGAGTATTTTCCCTTGTTTATTGCCAATATAACTGCCAATCACCTGAATTTTATTTTTTCCCTGTCCTCTATATTCCAAATGGCTTTTGACCTTTAAGTAAAAAAATAGGAAAAAATAAAGGAAAAAGAGAAAAACCAGAAAAGGAAAGGAAATGGAAAAGAGAAAGGAAAAAGGAAACAAAACAACAGTTAAGTGAAAAACAGGTGACAGTGTCACTCAAACAAGAATCACTGAAAACTAGGAATATATGCAGTTAAGCATATTCCAAGACCAGACTTCTAAAATAAGCACAGGGAATGAGAATTCAGTCAAATGCTGTGACTAGTAGATAAGATCTACATGAAGTATGCCCATAGGCAAGTATACAGAATGGTAGGAATATTGTATTAATTTCAACCAATGCAAAGAGCAGGTCACATTCTAAAGAGTACCGCTGATAATAACATTTAGTAAGTCAGACTCCATTTATACATATTTTTAATATACTTTTTAATACATCTTTCTTATTGAATTGAAACTGTGCAATCTGTTTTGCCCCTTTTGTGTGTGATCTATTTTGCCCCTTTTTCTCCTGAAGTTCCCCTCTCCAAGCTGATAGCCCCACACTGCTGATTGCAGCCCTATTAGTGTGGCGATCAAGGTTCCTTCCGAGGTTATCCTGACCCACAATCCATACCAGCATCCATATCAGACTTATCCCATTTAAGAATTTCTTATCTGAGCATATTGCATCTCAAAGCCGTTTACAAAGACTCTAAAGAAGACCTATAACTCTTTTACTTGGTTTGGAAGAGAAGCTAAATTTCAGAAACAAATTATGGTAAAACAATTTGTCATGTCCTTTAATAAGTGTGACCTCAGTCCCCTAAGCACACATGAATGTTTTCTGTTAAAGGAGACATATTTCTCAGGCAGGATGGAGATGAGATAGCTTTTCACACAAACTGGAGAACTAGGTGTAGAACATTATGCCAGATGTTTCATAACCCAACCGAATCACCAGCTATTTGAAAAATAGCTTCTTTCACCTTTCCACAGAGTTCAAAACTCTACTGACTGCCATTCACCATTCTGTGTGCTACGAGGTCATGGCTGCTGAGAACGCTCACACTTCGCTAGCATTCAGTACAATTAAAACATGTTCCTCTTCCTGAAAAATCAGTGTTGTCATGCTATATCTAAGGCAGGGCCATGCCAGCCAAGGTAAGACTAGGACTTCAGTTGACAAAAATACAAACATAGGAAATAAATGCCATTCTTCAAGCAAAAAACAGAAGGTTCATGGTAAATAGAAAGTATTTACTACATAAAAGAATATTCAAATTCAAAGATGTAGGTTTCAAGATGCTTTGGTCCCTTGGCTGTCACCTTTAGTACCTACACTTTTGAGTTCCAAAACACAGATTCAGGAGTAAAAAAGATCAGAAAAAACTCTTCTCCCTCTCCTCCCTACTCTGTGATGCTACATGTAAACACTTTGCTGTTGCTTTTCTTACTTGTATCTCAAGTAGATGAACCCTAAAATCAACAGGAAATAATATAAAAAGATCAGAGGATGTAAGAATTCTGTAGTCACGGAATTCCACTTGTTGTAACTAGCCTGGCTACAGTGAGGAAAAATTAAAAAGGAATGCATGGATAGCCTATTTTGCATGGATACCTTTGGAAGAGTATTTTGGTAAAGAGGCAGCCATTAATCTGATTCATATCTTCTAGGAAGGGGCAGATGCTCCCCTCATTTGGACTAGCAGACAGTTAAGCAGCAAACCACATTGCAAGAAACTGGCTTAGCTTTGCCTAAGATGGGTAATTTGTTAGCCTGCAATTTTTCCACACAGAGTTATTTATATCTCACGATCCAGTGGGCTGACACCCAGGGTTGGCAGCACCTGGCAGTGCTCTTAATGAGTTCACCAGCATTTCCCCTGAAACTGCTGACTTCAATAACTGCGCAGCCACATTTATTGTAGGAAAAAAAAAATACAAATGAGAAGGCAATGAATTAAAAAGGTCAGTGAAACAAATGTGATTTTTTGAGCTAATATAGAGTGTAATTGATAACGAGAAAGGAAGACAAAAAAGCTTATAGAAAAACTTTCATTGTCAAATGTCACAAGAATATTTTGCATAATGCTGCTTATCAGCTGCAAAAAATGTACTTTCCCCTCAAGAATGTTCTAAACAGTTAATAAATCATAGTCAAATTTATTTAAACCAGACAGTTTGTTATCCTCTCTGTAAATACTACTTCAGCTACAAGTTCCTGGTTAGTAAACATTTGAGAAGGCAGCAGTTGTTTGACTTCAAGCTTGAGTGATTGAAAAATAAATGGAAAACTAGATTTTCACATTTGTTGTAAGCTATGAACACATTTGGCCTTGATGGGATCTGAGCACTTGCCAAATGACACTGTCATCCTAAAACCACAACAAGACTTTATTCGCAGGGTACAAGAATTACTGGCAGCCTCATTCAGAGCACCCTAGCAAAAGTGTAAGGTTTGCAATCATGGGTCTCAGGGCCTCCAGACAGCCTTGTGCTGCACGCACCTCTGTGACAGGCACGAGTGCTGCCAGCAGAGGGGTGCTGACCTCACAGCACCACCTATTTAGGACACTTTTCCCCCAGAAAAGCTGCTGTGATTTTCTAGTGCTTTACGCATATTTGGCATAAATAGATATCATCCTTTTAAAATACTTAATACTCGTTTACACATTTCCTACAAGCACCTGTTTACCTACTATGGAATTACATATATAGTAACATATATTGACTGCGCTTTGAAGAACTAAAGGCATTTATGTAAAATAATAGGTACAGCCATTAATAATAGTGTTTGCCCTAAAGGATTATTTGCTTTCTTATAAACAGAAAATGCAAAAAATATAAAACATATCATCAGCCTTTAGCCATGAGGATTAATTCCCCCTCTATAAGTATATCTACAACTTGTAGCCATTACGATAACTTTTTCCCCAAAGCACTAGAATAAGCAATAGCTGTGTAATTATTGATTCTCACTTATCTATAATTAATAGACAATATACTAGCATCTACAATGTCTATCAGAAAAATATTATAAAATATTTATAATGGAATTGTAAATTATTTGGGGGTATTGCTAACATGCGCCATAAATATATTATTCATTTTTTTGTAAATTATTGAAAACCTATAGTTTTGTAATAAAAAGATGAGAATAACTTCATTTTGCCAGTAGTGTTTTGAGAGCTGCAAATGCCTATTTAAGACGGACAGCCTACAGCTTTGAAGTCGTCAGGAAAACACTTTACATTTGGGAGCTAATGTAATATAGCTGGCTTTGTGACACCAACACTAAACATTTTAGGAGTCTGATGCAAAACAAACTGAAGACCAATGCACAAACTTCATTATCTTTAAGAGGTCTTTCCAGAAAGCTTGAATTCTTTTGAAAACCTTGATCTTTCAAGTGATTGTTACTGTTTACTATGAATATTTTCTATAATCTCAGTTTGACAAATGTAAAATGGAATTATTTTTTATATACTGCAATGTAAAGATACCAAGAGCCATGTTGGACATTAAAATTTTAAATAAAATCAGAAATCAAAATCAAGGGCATTTTCAAAGACGTTTTAAAAGTATAATTGCAAAGCATCATTTTACTTCATAGAATTCATTTGAATGAACTAAATATAGGCTCTCTCTTTATTCTTCATCTTTCTAAGAATATCTTTGGTAGCTCAAAAGTGCTCCATTTACCCATAATTATGTTTTCCCGCAGTGTTCCCAGATGTAGGACTCCCAAAATGCAATCCCACTCATCTGCACAGCTATTGTAAGAAAATCTGAAACGTATTACAGAATATGGAATGAATAGTCCACATTTATTGGAATATCTTACGTAAACTTGCACTCCATGGTTTAACACTGAACTACCTTAAAGACAATGTAAATTTTTTTCACTTACGAAATACAATGAAACTACTGTGACTGATGGTAGTAGGAATTCAGTGTCACAAAATACATTTTTCTACCTTCACATTCCTTTCAATTCTTTAAGTAGAAAGAAATAGTTTTTGTAAAAGCATGACAGTTAACGATGGCTTTATTTATGTGGCATATTTCATGCTAAAGGTCTACTTAAGAGTACTTTATAAAGGCAGTAGAAGAAAACACAGAGCATCATATAAATTGGAAAAAATACAAAAAGAAAAAATAAAACATCTTTAAGCTTATGGTAGAATCGCCCACAAGTTAACAGGAAAAATGAAAGCACAGTTATTGTTTCACTGTATCTAAACAATGATCATTATCTTCTGCTGGCATAAAGACTCTGTATAAAAACCAAGAACACTAAAATCAATAGGAGCTTTTTCATTAGATTCTAGAGATTTTGATCAGACCCTACACTTGAAGTTGTTTCCTTGAAGCAAATAAATGGGGAAAACAACACACCATTCACTCAGATTTTCCTGAGATATCCTAGAATAACCTGTGGGGTACCTACACAGGTACTATGGCACTGCATCTTAAGAAATTTTTTAAAAGACACAGATCTTATCAAGTGTCATAGGTATGTGAGCTTATTCAGTAAATACAAATAAATAATGGAAGCCTTTACAAATGGAGAAAATACATGACGAGTAGGCAAATTGTTGCTATTCAAAAGAAAGAATTATGATAGTCAGGAATGCAACCATCTGGACTAAAAATATCAATAGCTGAGTACTGAAGATTAACAAAAGAAAGAAGACCAGCTTGGTGTACTTCTTTTAAGGCAGCCGTAGAAGAAACAAATTTCATATTATTACAAGAAAATTGGTTAGAGCCCATTAATCATAGCAGAGTATAGATTAAGGTAAAAAATAAATATGAAATACTTTGAGAGATAAAAATGTCCAATCATTTTTGTATTTCATAACTTGGAAGTAAAAGCGCTGCTGAAATATGACCCAGAAAATTAAAAAGCTAAAATCTTAGATAAAATAGTGCAAGGAATGAACGAAAACAGGCAAACACTGAATAATGAGCAAGATCCTTGACATGTTTGCACTGAAGACCTAACCTGTGAGGGAGGCCCCTCATTTGCATGACTGACTGGCTCTGAATTATGTGGCAGTGATTCTGGTATCACCTAATTGCCTTCGGTTTTATTTAAATAACTAACACAGATCACCACAAGGTTGAAAATACGACCCTTCACCTCCCCCTGCAAAAAAAAAAAAAACCAAACTCCTGCAGATAACATTTAATTAAAAGATATCAACTAAAACGTTTTGGCCTCGTAAATTGAAACACAATAAAAATGGCACCATCAGTTGCTCCCATATCCTCCTGAGCAACATTCTGTTTTGCATGTCCAATTACAAATGTTGTGTGTACAATTCAAATGAATGTTTTGGATGCTTTATTTCTAAAATAAATCAAATTCTAAGTCAATTATAATCTCTGCTTGGTGGAAAGAATCTGAAAAATAAGTTTTACCAGTTTTGCTCATATTTATGTACCATATGTATAGGAAAGGGATTAAAGCTGTCAAAATGTAAGCATTTGCACGTGTAGGATCAGAAGAGAAATGAGACAAAAGATAAAACTCCATTCAAGTTAGAACACATCTGTTGCATAGTAAAAAGCAATCACTCATGTACAGTGTTAGAGTTTTCTTTGTTCACATGTATTTATGAAATTTGCTTCCATAACTTTCAGTAGGAAATGATTTTCTGTACATACCATTTCCAAAGGAAAACTAGTACAGACATCTTTTAAGAAATGTAGGCTAACAAACTCTTGGGGAAGATAAAGAGAGAAATATGTATTGCCATAGGTATGTCTTGGTTAACAAAAGATCTCTAAATGCTGTTTTTAAATCACTCTTGAAACCTAGCACACACAAACAGAGCCCACTGCAATGTACATTAGGAATCAAACTACTTCTTTTTACATGGTGCTGTGAGCAGAGGAGGAAAAGGAACGGAAGTCTCATAACACTGAAGCTCTTAAGCTTCATCTCATGATCTGGTTAACTCCTCTGTGAGCTAATCTGTTCCTATGTTAGGAAAGATATTGTCTGCATCACATCTTATTCCGTCTGAGACTTGCAGCAGGAGATGAGCTGGTCTTAACTTTTTCTGCAAGCCCTAACAATTTCATTATCACTGCTGCTCATTTTAATTCAAACTTCAAAACACTTTGAAATATTTAGCTGCCCATTCTCAGAACATTCTTTTAATTAGTACATGAATGTGCAGCCAAAAGAATGGGAGAAAAAAAAGAAGAAAAAAACAAAAATCACATTTTGTGCAGTAACTCATCCTATTATGTAATTTGTGATGCAAAAATCCTCCGTTTATAGGAGTGTTGCAATTAAACCTCAGCTGTTAATGCAGTCCTATTTTGAAGGGAAAAGAGAAGAGAGTGGAAAAGGTCAAAAATCATCCAAAAAAGGCAATAATATGGATTTAACAGAGGTGCATTTATAGCTCCATTATTCTACCCATACAGCAGTGAATCTATAGCTGGAAGTCAGTAATGTATAGCATCTGTATATTTTGTATCAATTAGTGATGTTATATTACAGATACTGGGAAAAATATCCCTGAAAGCCAGAGTGACAAGAAAAATCAGAGCTGCACACTGCCAGGAGGAAACACTACTCTAACACAGTGCTGAAATAAAATATAACCCCCACAAACTGATTTTGCCACCACTTGAAAATACAAATGTTTGTATCTTGTTATTTGTGGTAACCTTAATCTCAGTCAAATACTGTCTTTGGTTTGATATTAAAGATCTGGGAGAAGTGACTGATCTTCTACTGCCATCTCAATATTGTTCATATACTCAGCAGTCACTTTGTTGTTTTCAAAATGTGTTCCTGTGTTGATAGGTTTTAAGGTGAAGCAGTACTTCAGAGATTGTACCTGCTTCATGAATGATGGCATGTTGAAGGTTGTTTTTTTTCCAAGGGCTTTCTTTGAGGAATAAAAGCAGGAATGCTTGGAGAATTCACACTCTTTATGCACAGTGTAAATCATTTAAATTATAGATGGTCTCTATGGAAAACAGAATACATTTAGACCTAAGGCATTAGAAAAGAGAGATAGCTACTTTAGATTTATATCCTCAGTACAGGATACTTTGAATATTTCAGGCAGGACTTACTGCAAAGTCTACATTACACTGCTGTTTGCTGCTAATGACATCTCAGATTTTTCAGTCTTCCTAGGATGAAGTATACGACACAGGTGGGTTTCCCCCGCAAGATGCTAAGATGTGGCTAACTTACAAATCTGTCTGAGCTTTCCATTCACTCTGAAATTTACTTTCTCTCTTATCTTGATGTAGTTAACCCTTTGCCATGTGCTAAATTTCACCTGCCACTCAACAGCCGCCTTGCATTAGGACATGTGAGTGAGCATGTCCTCACCTTTACAGGCTCACCAACAGAGCTGTACCGAAACTCCATCGTCCACTCCCAGATATAAATGTTCTATATGCTGGTATGTAAGCACTCCTATGGGTACTTACTTTCTCACCACATGGGAGCCCTGTGCATGCCTGGATCACATATGCTGTGCATATATTGCAGCGCCCACCAGGCTCCTTTGGGAACAAGCTTAATGGCTCTGGTGATGATGCTGACTGCAGCACACATGTGGCACGTTCCTCTAAGGCAGCAGGACAAGGGAGCGGACTGCACCACTTGTATTTCCATAAACAGCAAGTTAGCTCTAGAAATGTTACTGCAATATCCATAAGCAATAGTCAAATACTAGAGAGCAAGTAAAGCGTGATTCTTCTATTTGTATTACATGACGCCAGAAGGGAAATTATAGATTTTACAAAGAGATTGATGCACAGAGTATTAACAACAGCTTTCTTCATACACTAACCCTGACTTTCTATGGCTGCCATGCCTGTCATTGATTTGAGCCTTAGGAGTGCAGCAGATTGAATTACATGCTGTGATATTAACCAGTGATACATTTAGCTTCCCTCCCATCCATGCTCTTTCTATAGTCAAATAGTTGTGATTTCTGTGGATAGGATTAAATAACTATAACACTGAAAACAATTTTTCTCTAGGTTTAATATGAATTAACAGCTATGATTATTTACTCTCTTAGTCAGCTATAGCAGTGATTCTGTTCTTTAACCTGTGAGTTTCTAGGACATACATCTAAATCTACACTGAAGTTACTAAAGATTTATAATTATAGCTTCCTGTATACAGTGTAGTGAATGTATTGCTGCAGATCTGATGGGATTTGTAAATATTCTTGGATAGAAAAAGCATTTTACCCAAAGGAACTGATGTCAATTCAGTTACAGTTAGGAACTACCATGTGATACACATCCTCACACCACTCTGCTCTGCCTCATTGATTCAAGACATTCTTGAGATGTTGAGTACTTCTATACTATAATCCAGGAGAAATAAATACCTAGACAGAGGAAACAGATAATAGTAATGAGATATCCAATGTAACATTATTTCTGAACTCACAGACTATTATTTTTGTTTAAAAGCATCACTGCTTTGATCAGATCTAATTTCAACCTAACAGCTGCCTCTTTCTTTACTGCTTCTGAGAACAGCGAAGAAACTTTTCCTGAGCTTCTTTCAGGCCTGATCACCATCATTTCACAGAGAAATTGTGACGTTTCTGATCATTCATGGCTGTTACTTTCTTTAATTAATACAGAATCACACTGATAACTTCAAATAGTCATGATGTCATAGGATGTTTTAAGAGTAATGTAATTGTAAAGGACAATGATGAAAGTATCACATAATGACATCAAATTCTTTATGAAGATGAAGTAAAAAAGCCTACTGATATATATCTAAGGAACTAATTTTGTAATGAGTTTACTATAGTACCAGTAATCTCAACAGAGGAAACAAATCCTAAATTACTGGGTAAAATGCCAAATATGAAATCCAAAGAGTTGAAAATAGATTTCAAATGGAAATTTTAAGTAAAAAGAAAGTAGAGTAGCAAAACCTCCCCCTATATTTTGTATTACTTCTGGGAGGAAGTGAAAGCAAGAGGAGAAAAATATGAGTTTTGTTTAATCTGAGCATTCCCAAAGTTTCTTCACATCAAAGCACCTTGCTAAAAAGAGAAGACAAAGCTGTAGAAATACAAAACAATCTAACACAGAATGTTAAACCTTTGTAATAGTTCAATTTAATTAGAGTTAAACTATATCTTTAGATTGCTTTAACATATCTGTGACCACGGAGGAATTTCAGTCAATATAAGTACCCTGCGGTCAAGGAGAGCTTTTATCATTTATAGACACTTGCCTTTGCTGGAGCATCCTGACCCGCAGACTGAGTGCTCTGCCTTTATCACTCTGAGATTGGATTACTCACTGAACACTGCAAAGGACTGACTACAGTACTCTTTTGCTACCAAAATTCAGAAGGATTTATCTTGTTTGTACAACGATAAAGACTGCCTACTGCACCTGAACTGAAAGAGTTAAATACTAAATTTAATTAGCTTCTCATTCAGGATGTTGCAGCAGAATCGTAAATATCAGTCTTTCAGTATCTTTCATATCAGCTCATATCTTGAAGTTGATTAAAACATTAACTCCAAAGGTGGATCAGTCCCCAGATTTTTGGTTTGGATATACCAGTACTTCACAACATTTTGTAATTTGATAGATATCTCAGTTTTAAAAGGAAAGGAGGATTAGTGAATTTGATTTTATCCTCACAAGATCCTGTTTCTTAGCTTAAAAAAGAATCACTCTTATAGAACTGAAATTAGTGCACTTCTATCATGATGAACACATACACACGGCATGATCACTAAATCCACATTTTAACTGACGACTAAGGATATTCTGGCATTCAAATGAAAAGTGTTAAAAACAATGATCTGTGAATGGATCAAAGTGAATGCCATAACAGCAGGCTGAATGTCCTGGTTAGCTATGGCCGCTGTGCAGTAATCCTTGCAGCCCCACTTATGCCATATGTTGCGGTCACTGAGGCCACAAGGACGTGGAGCTGCAAGGCAGGCAGGGTTAAAGTTGGCACCATGACACAACATGGAGCAGTTCTTTGTCATGCTCTCATTTTCATTACTGAAGATTAGCCATCAGCACATCCAAATTGATTAAGAAATGAAATGAATAAGAGAAGTCATGAGGAGAACAAAGGAGCAGCTGAAAGCTCCAAACGGCTCAAACTCTCTTGACGTTTGGATGAAACTGCAATCCTGTCTCAATTTGCAGTCACATGCAATGTGTGCCTGTCACAAAAGACAGACATTTAGAAAGTTGCTTTTTTTAAAACAAGTGATTCTGATGAACTTCATAGTTCTTAGGATATTTGATTAGTTTAGACATAGACTGAAAAACACAACACTGAAGCCAAAGAATGAAGTTTGAAGAGCTACTGTTTCCCACACAAGAAACAAAGAGGAAAAATGTGTTTTCATCCATGAGATACAGAAAGGAAGATGAAGCTATACCTAAGTTTATGTCAGATCTGCTCTGATCTTGCACCTTCAGATATAAAACGTGTGGTACGTAGTTTGCAAATACGGACAAAAAATAACAGCATGACCAGCTCATATTAACTTATCAGAGTGAAGGATGAAGCCACAATAAAGGTAATTATACTATCAGCATTAAAGTTAGTGGTATATCTATTGATTTTCTTTGTTGGATACTAGTGTATAAGCTTGTTATGGTACCAGAAACATCAGAGTCTCTAAACGAAAGCAACAGATATAAAAAAGCAAACAATTAAGACCATGACCTTATTTCCTCTGAAGACACAATAATTAGATATCAGAGAATTGGAAAAAATAAGATTTATAAAGGTATCATGAAAAATGATACCCATTATTGGTACAGAAGTGTCCATCCATAAGTTTAATCGAAAGGACATGGTCACTGAAGAGGAAGGGAATTAAACCAAGTGAAGAAGAGCTCTAGGTGACTTACTATAGAAAATGGTGCTAATCCTAATATTCATGCCCTTTAGAAAAGCTGATTCTTTTCAAGCTTTTCATTAAGAACAAAATCTCTTGTACTTTACGTGACTGTGTAAAAGGGCTTGCAGCTCAGGAAAAAAATAGCAGTTTTCCAAAGAGAAAAACATAGCGATGTAGGCTGTTTGCTATAATTTTTAGAAATCACCTGACTCTCAGTATTCTATCCAGCCTCCTTAGAAGAAGATACATGGTTTATGGACAACAAGTGTTAAATTTGCAAAGTATGGCTTTCACAAACCTCTGCATGTCATGTGCTTGGCTCCTCTGTTTTACACTGGAAAATGTTTCTGATGACCAACTTAAGTAAAGTTTTGGTCTGAAGGAAAATAACAATGCAGTAATCAGTGGCCGGGGGGCTTTCAACAGTTTTGTGAAAGAGCTATCAGATTTAAGACTAAGCTAACAAAACCACAATTTGTACTTGCTAAAACTTACAGGAAGACATTTACAGAGCAAAATGTACTTGTAGGATGCATTAGAAAGAGACATTGCTGACTTATGTGTAAGTAAGGACTGAAGAGTTTATGAAACATAGTTTAAGTTAAAAATAATTTCTAAATTCCTTTCCCAAACAGCAAGCCCTGGGGCACTACTGTGTACAGCCCAGGAGACTTTATTCTTAATAAAAATCTTGAGAAAGAGATAATTAATTAAACAGCTATGCTTTCAGGCAGTAAGCATAGAACAATCATTTACACAGATGTCTTCAAAGGCAGTACCAGTGAGGCAGCCTTAAATTAAAGTCCTGAATGTTAAGGTAAGTGCCTGCATGAGATGTGAAGGCGCAGTGACCCATTTGTCTGTGGTGTAAGTCCAAGAGACAAAGCCTACAATGTCAAATTTACGAGGTTACTTAGGCCTTTGTTCACAAATACAAACATTTCATATCTTTATTTACGGGAGGCATCAAATACTTATTTCCATTGCCCCAGAGCGCCTGATAGCCTCCCCAGTCTTTTGAGGGAAAAGAGAATTATTTTTCCATTACAAATGTATCCTGGAAAAGAAATGAAGTGTAAGTTTTCTATCACTTAGACTGTGATTAATTTGCTTACAGCAGATTTTGTGTTGCATTTCATTTGCTCAGGGCTAGTTTCTGGCACTGTCAATTACACTGAATCACACAGAAATACTCAGTTATAGAAATCAGATGATTTGTTAGAACTCCTGCAAGTGACAATATCAGCATGTGAAAAACATCTTAGATTCCTTCTGGTTCTCTCATGAGAAACAATTTCATAATGTACAGGAGCAGAGCAACTTAGAACTACAGAAAGTTAACTTCCTCCCTGATTGGAGGCTTTGCTGTCTGCACTCACCATCTTGCTAATTCCTCACTAGAGGTCATACTGAAAGGAAAAAAATAGTGCAAGTACTACAAAGATATAAACAATGTGTGATCAGTGATTTCTTGTGCTGAAATCCTGGACCCTCATGGCCTGTTACCTTACCCAGACATTGAGAAGTTCAGATATTGATGGCTTTGAAGACTCTTTACATCATCCACGTACCCATGGGGTGCAGCTGGATTGCACCTGGGGCACAGGGGTAGGCTGCTGGAAATTTCATGGCAGTATTTGCACAAGCTACGTCCCACCCAGCCATTCTTCGAGCAGGAAAAATCCATAGCCAGCCAGAAAAGATTTACAGCCTCTTTCCATTGTTTAGCTTTTATTTATACAATAACTGGCTTAAATAGCCTCCTTTTAAAATAGGCTACTGAATAAAATAAATGGGTATGCATTTGAAAAATGACTTTCGGCATACACTGTGCAGTGCTTGCTGAACCTCTGTTAAAAAGAGTTCATTTTGTCAAGAACTTTAAATTACAAAAATACCTGTTTACTCTGTAAACACACACAGAAGAAATGTCTGGGAAAATGAAGCACTGGCTTTGGTTCTTCTAGGTACTCTGCAATTACTACTAAAGCAAATCAGTGCCTACGCATAGGCGAAAAAAATGAGCAAGTATATCAGTTGCACTGCTAACTCATTAAAAGACTACAATATCCCATTAAAATTACATTATAGTCTATTAGGATTCATTGGCACGTTTGACCATCCATGCTCAACCACAGCGAACAACCCAGCATATCATGCCCCCAGTAACAACCCTCACTCCTGAAGAAGGCTTCCAAGAGCAGGGCTCCATGGCCAGCAGCATGAGCTGGCTCTTGGCAAGGGAGGCAGCAAAGGTTTTATTGCCAGGCTTATAGGCTTGGCCTGAACCTCGGTTTATGAGCTAAGCTGTCTACAGAATCTGTTAGCACAGTAGAATGTCACAGCCTCCAGACAGAAAGCATCTCTTTTTTTTTTTTTTTTTTTGTATTTTCCTCAGCAGATGTAAAAACATGAATCTTTGCACGTCTTAAGAATCTCTTCAAAAACCATCAAAATCGAAATTTCTTAATTCTGTTCATCCCTTTATGCAATTATTACCAAACCACACAGTTAGCTTTCTGCCTGTACCTGATAAATTTACAGGGAACAGGTAATTCAGGAGATACCGAGGCTGATAAAGCTGACTTATAAATGGATATATATACCAGGACTAAAATCACACAACAAAATGAAATGAAATGATACCAGCTCAGTTAGAAGATGGATTTCTCACAAGTTTTGACAATAAGCAGTGTTACCCACTTCTAATTGTGGCAAAACCTAGGAACTTTAACATCTTTTAGGAGCACAGGAGTTTGACTAGGAGGAGCTGCAGAGAGGTGGCACTGAACTCCCAACTAAAGAAAAGAAGTACATGACCACAATGTCCATGTTTAATCATTTTCTAAATCAGTGAAAAAACTGTTACACTTCACAGCTTCCTGATCTTGCTCATTTCAGAGTTAGTACCATTTGATTTCAGGGTTATTGGCCTTTTCTGGTACTATTCATAATAAAAAGAGATTGATACTACACTTTTATTTGAGCACATTTAATTCTGCAGCATTCTCTGCTTTCACAGTATCATAATTCATCTAGATGGCAAAATGTATCTCACTCCAAAAAATATTTCTGGCTACTTTTATGATCAGAAAAGGAATTGGTCAAGAACTGGAACTGACTGTACGTCACATAATGGAAGAAAAACTAACAGTGACGTTGAAAAGCAATAACTTAAAAGAAACCATTTAATGTCATTTGCAGAGAAATCAATTGAAGTGAATTTGTGCTGGGCAAGCTATAGCACATAAAAGTGTGACTAATCAATTTATGGAGAATTTTCTATATTTTGTTCCAGTCTGCAATAATTTTATCCACTCTGTGTCTGATAAGAATTTCTGTACCCCTATAAAATATTCTGCTATCAGTTTATCCTTCAGGATTAAATAAGCAGCATTACTGAAAAGGAAGAAAGGTAACAAAGTGTTTCTAATTTTTTTCACTTTATTCTTTTACCTTTAGCTCAAATAGCCATTAGATAAAGATTGTTAAAAAATGAAATAACCACAACCAATGAAAAAGCCAGCAGTGTTCTGCAATATCTACAACATCAATTTGCCTACTTATCCTAGGTGTTGTCATGAACCTTTTATCAGAGAAACTGCTACACTTGCATAAGTAAAGAAGTTTCATCACTCCATCCAAAGCCTACTGCATCTCATTTTCTGGTACCCAAGCATTCTTACTGGAATGAGGTTAATATATAAACAAATCTGAAAAATGTGATACACTGTTAAACTGATTTGCATGTTTCCACTAGGTTTAAAAAGATTATGATTAAATCTTATTTTCCTGAAGTAATTGGAAACAATTCCAAAAATATATTATATTTATTATAAGGTAAATATTATATAAGGAAGTATTTTAGCTTCTTTAATAATCCATTATAAGTAGTTTCCACAATAATTCAAAAATCGGATTTTTTTATTTAAATTTAGTGAAAAGAAAATCATATTAATGAGGCAGAAGACAAAATAAATTTCACTAGTCTCTCTGCTATCTTCTGGTAGTTCTAGCCAGTTCATTCTGCAGGACAGTCCTCTTTTGCTTCTCCATTGCAAATGCTTAATCTTGCATTATAAAAACATTAGTTAACGTACCTTCCTTAAGATATTTGCATCTTCTCAATTTCAGAAAGTTCTAACATATCATTGGATTAGTATGTTTTCAGTTTTCCTTTCCAATATGAACATCATTGTAGACTGCTGGTTACTTAATTAAGCCTAACTTATAGTCTCTATATTTGGTTTATAAAGTACTTTGCATAATAAATGAAAAGGTTTTATTATTTGCACTCCATTTAGTGAAGAAAAAGTTCAACTTAAATAATGCAATTAAAGGTGAGAAGAGAGTAATTTTCTACAAACTCTCTCTGGTGGTTTTATCAGTAGGAATCCTAAACCTTTAAACATTTTCACAGTAGCAACCTGTTCATTTATCACTTGCAGGTTTTATTTTAGCAGTCATTACAATCTACATCAATACACTTCTAAATGTCATAGGCCATAGGAGCTCTATGACATAAGACACAAGTTCTTAATTCTAACAACTTTAACAAATAGTAGCTACATTGTTGTAGCTACTACATTGTTGTTGAAGACAGTAGTGTTCCACATGGTTTTATTTTGAGTTTTGGCCCATGGCAAATATAAGCAATATATTTTTTCTTTAGAATAGAACTTCTAGCTTTCACAGAAAACAAAAAATAAAAATAAATTATAATCAAGATGCAAGTTAAACTTGCCGTAAAAAGTTCATTCACTAAAGGCTGCTATAAGCTATTCAGAAATACAAAGTACTTGAGTCTCTACTGATAGTTAATTAGAATTCCTATTGGAGAAAGTAAGGCATCTTCATGAATACTGTGTTCTAAGAAGCTGAAAATTTGATTTACATTGCAAGTACAAATACAAGTTATAGAGCAACTAGGAAAAGCTTTCCTCACAAATCCATTGAGGTTAGTATACCCCAAAATCTTCAGAAAGAATTAAATAATTTCCTCATCTGTCCTCATTTATCAAATAACTCTAGAAGACTGCTTAATCATAGTCCTGAAATACACAAAATAATATGAAATGTTGTACATCTGTGGTAGAAAAGATAAGGAACTTCAATGAACAACCTCTGCTATAACTTCAGGTTATTAGCCCTTTTATTTATGGTAATTCCTGTGAAGCAAGAAGTAAAATACAACATGACAAAATAAAAATGAATCATACATCTCTGGAACAAAAATCAAGAGCATATAAAAAGACTAAACGTAGTCAGAGACTCAGAGAAGTGCAAGACACATGAAAGTAATTTCAGCTTCAGGTGGGAGACAAAGATAATCAGTGAAGCTGTCTTATTAGTTAGGTAAAATGGATGAAGTTAGTTATAAACTAGTTAAATCTTTGATATCTGCAATATGATACTAAATGTTTGAGGAGGGAACCAAAAACACAATTTTACAAACGTTAAGTATTCAGAAAGCTTTCTTTTCAATTAATAGTAAGAAACAAACGAAGAATTTATTGTATTGCATTTGAAAATATTCATCATTTACAGTAGTGTTGAAATAAATAAATACATACTTATTTATTTCACTTAAAAGCAGATTTGTCCAGCTATACATATGCGTCAAAAATAATTGCTCACCTAAACATAAAGAAAATGACCAAAGAGAGACACCCTTTGAAGGATACCTCCTAAACAGCAATACTAGTATTTAGCACTATTTCCTTTATCTAGATAGGTAACTCTGATGATGTACAAATAAACTATATCTTTTCAGGAACCTTAATGTTCAGCTTCGGAAATCCATTTATCTGCACTCAATACCCACAGACAAAATCTCCCTCCCTTTTCTACTCTTGAAATGTACCTATGCTGTAGTTCACTCATGCTCTAGTCCACATTCCCTCCCATCATCTGCTCTTTATAGTGGAGTCCCCCACCAGGACCCACCCGCCAGGCCTCTTGCCACTTTAAGAGCTCATCACCAAAAATCTTCTATGTGCTTTGCAGTCTTAGTTCTGAACAAATTTTCAGATAACTTATTTTAAACAAACACTAAAAAGTTCCTTATAATTCCTAGAAGAAATTCAAGGCTGTCCCAGCTAGCTGTAAGACATTTTTTATTGTGGACTGAAAACTGGGGAGGCTCTCCATCAGAGCCTTAAGGACAGTCAAGCATGGTGTAGTTAGGGTGCTAGCAAGTGTTTTCCTTCTCATTCAACATCCTATTCTTGAGGTAAAGAATCCTAACTGAAATCATTAAAATGCATTTTTGTATTTTTTTTCCTTTTGCTAGTTCAGGCTTAATAACAACAAAGAGAAACTATCCAAAATGTCTGACATCAAACATGTCAAAACAAAAAAGGAAACAAGTTAAAAGTTTGTTTTTAAAGTTATTTCAGCATTAGAGAACACTCTTAAAACTATTCAAAATATTCATTTAAATCAGACAATAAAACTGAGTATTCAAGTCTTATATTTACAATAAAGATCCGTGGGACATTGCACCAGCCATTTACTACTAATTCCATGCATTCCTTGTGATATAAGAACTCAGAATGGACAAAGAAGGCTTACTTACTAGTGATTTATCAGTGAGCGTGTCTGATTTGAAAATATATAAATTAACAGAAAAATGAACTAATCTTGCTGTTATGCAATATATGCTGTCTTGATAGTTAAAAAATATTTTTCTAAAAAACAGAGAAAGATGATGTCATTTCTGGATTAAAAACTGAGCAACAGGTATTCACGGATCATTTTTTCAAGTATCTTTTACTAATTTGTCTCATAAAAACATTTCGAAGTCAATAGAACTAGAGAGATTAGTATTTCCATACACATCTCCTTTTTAATTTTAGTTATGCTGTACACTGGCCCAATTCTAATGAGTCTTCAGTTAAAAATAAAGTATATTTGCAACATGTCCCTTCAGTGCTCTCTGACTTGTATATCGGATTTAAGTTCTTGAAATAAATCCATTAAAACCAAAGGCACTAACACACGTGTGTCAGTACATGCATCAAAATTGAAGAATTTTGCTAATTAAGGAGATGTACATTCAGTACCTTGCAGAAATGAACTTTGCTATCAATCTCTTGATCAAATATTGAAACCTTAATGTAAGACAGACGGTCCTCAAGAAAGCCTTACAGAGAGTTTGTAGTTGAACAATGAAAAGAATGCAACTGTTAACAAATTTGGTAGTATCAATACTCCATGAACTGCCTCATGTCCCTCTTACTCAGAGATTGTAACATTGTTTAGATTAGAGACAATAATAACATAATTAAGCTTTAAGTCTTTAACTGCTGGCATTCTCAGAAAAAATGAGGGATTTACTTTACATACACATACTATTTACTTGCTTATTTTATACCATATCATCACTTCTTATGAACACCAGTTCCATTTAAAACAGAGGTACTCTCTCCTTCAGCACTCCCCATTTCTGCTTACATTCAGCAGCATTATGACACCTTTGAAGCTTGGTGCAGAAGTAAGAGAAAGTTACGACAAATTAGCTGACTTCTTCCTGCTAACATAACAGATAGAAAGCATGTAGAAAAAAAACAATTAGAAAGAAACCTTCCTCCTTGACCTGTGACCCACCTGCCACTGCCAGTGCAAAATATTGCACAGTGCAAGATCTGCCTAAGTTCTGAGCTCATAGGAAGCCTGGAGGTCATGCCATTCAGGAAAGATTGATCTCCCTGGGTCATTCAATTCCCACAACTCAGCAAGATGTAGAAGCTGAGAGGTCTTCCCTGCCACAGTAGCATGATATTGCTGAGTTTTTAAGTAAAATCTTGCAATTATGAGAGAAAACTTCTGCCTCTCAGGTGAGGGAAGGTTTCAGAAGTAAATGGTAAATGTGAGGCATGACTTCCTGTCTTAGTAATCTCAGTGAGATCAGCAAGATCTCAGTGAGATCCTCATATCTGTTCAGCTGTAGTTCTCTATAGACTCACTTTTCCCCATTCACTTCTCTCTCTTTGATCACTGTATACACAAAAGTTTTTAATTATTGAGCATCTATTTTGTATTTTCCCTCTCTAAGAAATGAAAATCAGGTTTTTAGACTAGACGATATTGCTTTAACCCACAAACACTGCTTTGAAATAAACAGAAGCAAAGGGCAAGATGTGCTGCCCTGTTGTCAAGGTAGATGTGAAAGAATGATTCCAGTGTCAGAATGCCTCTTTAGCTCTTCATTTTACTCTCAGGTAAAACAGTGAGTACAACTCACTTCCCAAGGCAGTTGTCCTGGAAACTACGTTTTTAAACTGTACTATTAAACTTGTATGGGGAGATGAAGAATTTACACTCTTCACATTCCAAGGCCAATGGAGAAGACCTTGGAGCCTGCTTTTTGCAATCAGAATCTTCTATCGGAGGTGTCAGAGTTGACAATCATTAAGGACCTCCTTTCGGTTGCAGATTCAGATGGGCCAGATTTAAAGATTAAATATATGCAGATATATAGCTATGGATATATATATACAACTTTAAACATATCTATAAACATAGATATAAAACATTTTAAAATCTTGGTGTTGATTTTTAACCTGGCAGGCAGATAAGTAACACACAGCCTTTTGCTCACTGCCTCCTAGTAGGATGAGGGAGAGAATCAGAAACAAAATACAAAGACCACTCTGAAAGTAATGCCTGCTATTTTATTATGTTGGCCCATGATATCAGAGGTGGATGTTGGTGGGATGGCACTGGAGGTTGAACTTTTCCACCAATATTCTGTTATATTTTGCTGCTGTGTGACAGACAGAAGCAGAGGGCAGTTTGACAGAATGGCATCTGACATGGAATTCCTCTATGCGGAAAGAAATTGCACCAATTGACATTCATTGATGCTTGCTGAATGTTTATGGAGACCAAACATTGTTTGTTAGTACAATGATGTAGTGGGTCACCTCCACTGGTGCAGATTTTTATGCGTGTGGCATGCAGGCTATTGTTCATTACTGGCAAAAATGCACAGCTAATGGTGATGACTATGTTGAAAAAACAGCATTCTGTAGCTGAGAACTTGTTCTATCAAATAATGGTGTGCTCTTTGCTGTAGTTTCCACGGAAATAAATAAAAGGCACCGCTGTTGGAGCAACCCAAGTAGAACTCATGAGTTGAGATAAAAACTAATTACTAAGCCGGAACAGCAAAACTAAAACAAAAATGCAACTGTATGATGTCATATGGCATGGAATGACCCTTGGACTAATTCAGAACCGTTGCCCTGGCTCCGCCTCACCCCCTGCTGCTCCATCATGAAGTCAGCCACTCTTCCCCACCTCGTAGCCTGGCTTGGCTCTGGCTGTCTTCCTATCACTCCGCAACAATGAAAATATTGGTATGCTGCTAATGCTGTTTCAGTCAAGATTATGGTACTTAGTAATATCTATATGATGTTCTGTTGTCATTCCTGTGTTGCTATCTCTACATACCAGTACAGTTTAATTCATTTTTGACCTCTGTGTTGAGCTGGTATTGATTTAATCTATTTTATGCTTAGGAGGCTTCATTTCCATGTGACTTCCTTCCTGAAATAAAAGCTTGCAAATTGATCTGTGTTGATTTGACAAAGAGTAGTCATGAGTAAAACTCTGACAAACCCATTATTTTTCTTCTGTTACAGAATACAGTAAAGAACATACTTGTGTGTACAAAGTTTTTACATATTTCAAGATTCTTGTTGCACATTCAGTGAAGCCATATGTTGGGAATGTGTGGAGACAAATGCTAAATTAGTCACTATAAATTATCCTGCACTCACAGTGGTACAGAATAAAATATTTATAGAAGGATTAGCAAGATTAGCAGCCAAAGTAGGCATTCCCTACAACTTCATTCCTCCAAATGCCAGTCTCTTGGTGGAAGGAGCAGATGCAGTGAGGTCAGAAATGTTTTGTCATCTGTTTCTTCCACTGTAATAGGCAAAGGACTCAAACCATTTGTTTCAGTTAATATGAAAGGCCAAAACAATATGTTTCATTCATATTATTCATAGATTCATCTTTTTTTGTTTGCTACTTGATTATGGCAAGCTGTAACACTAGTAAACTTTCATATTTTATCAAAGTCTAATAATGCCTTGCTTTTTCACAAATACTTCTCCTTGATCTGTCACCTTCATTTTCGTAAAAAGATAAATATACTAGTACTTTTGAAGAACAAGAGTGAAAATATGAAATGAATACATTCCAGAGACACAGAAGGAGAAAGAAAAAGAAAACAAACACTTATCTCAGTAAAAATGTGTTGTTTTTATACAGTGCCATTGCTTTCAGCGAATCCTGATTTCTTAATGGTTGATGTTGGTAATACAATAGAAACCAAAAAGAATGATCCACATCAGAAATATGAGTTGAGATAGATGGTATATTAACTCTATGTTAATAGTTGCTTCAGAATTGCTCCATAGTCTAAATGAAGCATGCAAGTGTGGTTACTATAAGACATATGGAAAGACAAGTAAGAAACAATGAACTAACACATAAGAGCAAAGAACAATTTTCAGATTTTTTTTTTTTGACAACAGAAAATACATGCTAGAAATACTTGACTTCAGGAAATTCTACCTCTCCCATTATAAATAGTTTTTCTATATCATGGAGACTTTCAGTGTATAAACAAGATCAAGAAAACATTACAAAAGTTCTGTAGTAGTTGGGGTTAGTGTGTAAATAACAGAATGCATGGATAAATAGTATACATAAGGTTCACAGCCATGAGAGCTGCTCTAGTGCTGTGTTGTTCTTACCAAGCATTCTAGAATTGATGAAGTTTTCCTGTAATGGTTGGTAAGGAATACAACAGTGTTTTTCCAGATCAGTTCAACTATGCTTCAAATTCCTAATCTTCTTATGAAGAATAATAACCTTATGGAATAAGATGGTTTTTTATAACTGATTCATCAGTACTTCATTCAGAATTATTTACTTCCACATTGGGAAAATAATAGCTTTTTCTGTGTTTAAATAATTAAGATGGCCATTTTTTCATATCTTTTCATTTACAAGTCTGTGGTATCTCTACTAGTAGATTCGATTTAGCTTATTTCTTTGGGTTAAAATAGTCTCTTTTAGCACTTGTACTTATGTTAATCTCAAGTTGAAAACTATTTCATTAACTCAGTATAAATCCGTTTTAAATCTACTTTCCAAGTGAATCAAAGTTTCTTTCTTGATAAATTTTTGTAAACTAAATTTTAGGCTACAGAAAGCATTTTTCCCCCAATAGTTACATTGTCATAGTACCTAAATCTTGCTTTATGTCAAGAAAACCTTGACTGTTTATTACAAAACCTGAGTGAAAATGTAGCTTAGTCAGGAATAATGCACTCTCTTAATCTACTGTAATGCAATTAATCACCCAAAGTTCAAAAAATAAAACATTTCCTTTTGCCAAAAAAAAAAAAAAAAAAAAAGATCTGCCAGTTCAAGCTGTGGTAGAGTGAACTCTACATTATAGAGATCCGAATCTGGCTCTTTATTTCTGCACACTATCAGGAACTAGGAAGCAATGTTGAAACCATTCAGTGATGCAGCAAGACAAAATAAACTGCTTCTTACTAACCTCATCCAAGTGGTAAAGAGTGTTATTAAGTTTAGAGGGAATGTACGTCCATTGATTTTATGTCACAATATAAAGGACTTCAAAAAATTGAGAGATCTCTGAGACTGTCTCCAAAAGTGAACTGCAAAGAATGAGCTAAGATGTGAATAACAGGGAATAGTGAGGAGGGAAGTATGATTAATTCTTAGTAAATGTCTGTCACTGCATTAGTTCTGGAGGAAGTGCTGAAGGGATCATTCCCTTATCTGAACCTATCTTCTGTTATCACAGGTGACTGTGTCTTATAAATCTAACTGACCTGTCCATTTTTATTTCCACTTACACTACTACATGGAAAAAAAGTTCTAAACCTTGTTCTCAGAGATTTGAAACTTACTCCTGATCTCTAACTAATAATCATTTATACCTGTAGTATTTTTTCTTTATATTCTTCCTCAACGGACAAATTCATTTTGGTTACTAGTGGAAATAAGTGGAAATACCCTCTAAATTCTTGCACTGACTGCATTTCAGGGCTGTTCATTGATATTCTCCAACTCATAAAAAGCCAGCTCTTTCTTTTCTTTCTTTGTATTCCCCAAAGATAAGGCTAATAACAAGTTCTAACAGAAATTTCTTAGTCCCTCAGTGTGTAACATTGCACTTCACAATATCATATTCCTGTGCCAAGCATTCTGACAGCAGTGTAAAGGTGGAAATAATAAATGTTCCCTCTATTGCTTGCTGTCCAAATTGTGATATGAAAGCCTAAAGAATTGTTTACATTCCCTAAAAAAATTCTACTTAAAACTACAGCTCTAACAGAAGTTCTGTATCCCATGGCTCCAAGACCAGGGTATCCTGCTTAATAAAAAACTCTGCACACACACTAAAAACTAGATTCAGTATTGAGAACAACAAGCCAGTTTCTCAAAAAACCAACTGCCTCCTACAGTTACTACTTAAGGACATGGAGACCTTATGTTCATGACAACATTTCACTTGCTGATAACCCTGCTGTGCAGAACACTGAACTTGCCCCGTAAACCGGTTCTGTGAGAGAAATTCAATTTTCAAATATGTTGGCCTGCATTGCCTGTCTTAATGGGATAACATGGAAGATCTCTAATAAATATTTAGATTGGAGTTTGCATTGTAATTATGTTTAAACACATAAAACTGCTGCATATCACTGTACTACATTGCATAATTGCCTCTAAAGAGGAAAATTCAATACAGATTAATGCATATGTGTATTACTAGTTATTAAAAAGATTTAAAATTATGCTGAAAGGTTTAGGCCTACTGTATGATATAATATTCACACTTTATATGGTATTATTGTCACCATGTCAGCTGCTGTCATGACATTTATTGTAGCTACAATCCTAAAATGTTTGTTTAGAGCTGATTGAACAGCATAGTTTTGAAGAAAAAGAAACCACTATTTTTTTTAGTAGAATAGCCCAAAAAACCCACAAAAACACTCAAATGATTCACTTGTAAAGAGGAATAACCATTGTAAGTGCTGGAGAAGTCTATTTTGACAGAAAACTGGTCGAATTTAGCAAGGGGAAATTAGCCACATAGCAAAAAGAGCAAAAGGAAACAAAAAGCAAAGGGAGGAGGTAACTGTGAAGGATGATTCTAGAAGAAAGGACCACTGAAAATGAAAGGAGAGATAAGCTGACAAGAAATTGCACATAGAATGAAAACAAAACCATAGGAAAAGAAAAGAAAAGAAAAGA
>NC_034412.1:46638283-46652901 GCF_002078875.1 Numida meleagris
AGAAACCAAAATCCATGAAACAAAAAACCCACAAGCAAAAATACCAGAAAACAGATCAGAATGCAAATGTCTAAATACTACCTAAACAGCACTTCCAATACCTGACATCATTCTTGGAGTTTGTTCAAGATGAAGATTTTCTCTCCTAACTCCTGTTTACAATTTTCAAATTGTGAATTATTGCTTTTTTTCAGGCTTGTAGAAGTCACTAAAGAAGCCACTATGCCTTTGTTCACATGCTTCATATTTTATTTCTGGGCATACTGAGATGTACCTCAGACTCGCTTGTGATAAGCAGGTCAGCAAAGGTATATCATGCATAAATCTCATTCAGATCTTTCTGTACCTAAGTTAATATTAACTGAATAGCTTAATCAATTGAACATTAATTGAATAACAAGAGTACTCATCTCAAACCTCTCTGCTTCTGAATAATTTAGCTCGAATGGCAGCTTACTTACTCTCTTTTGAGGTGTGAAATATCAGACAAAGAAAAAGCTCTTGCTTTTCACCTTTGGAAATGATGAATGATGAGATTGCACTAATCCCATAATTATTTTTTTTTTTGTGGTCACATTTTGGAAGGAAATACTGGTTTCTCACTTTTTATTTGAAGGAAAACACAAAGATCTACCACTAGGTCAGCTAATTGCCAGAAGAAAGTAGGAGTTGAAGTGAACTTAGAGTGCATTCTAGTGGCTGCCTTGGGTTCATCATTTTGGCTTGATCCTGCCTATGACTATTTTTCTGCTCTAAATGCCAGGATACACTCCAGAACCCTTATGAATTTAGTTTAGGGAGACCACAGGCCACTCTTTGTAAAAACAGGCAAGCAAACAGGATTGTCTCATATAGTTTGGTAAATGACCCAGCATTAATCCAGAAGAGTCCCTCAGAAAAAAAAAAGACAAAATCACCAACAAAATTTCTAAAATACTTCTGTGAGTTATTAATTTCATAAGGTCTGTGAAATGGCTGTGACATTCTAACAGTCATGTTCATGAAGAGAAGTGTTGTCGACTGAAAGTACAATATAGGTTTTGTGCAATGGGTTCAAGACAGAAAATCAGAGAAAGGTAATTAGTAAGATTCTATTTAGTACCTAATACCTGTGGAAAAAACTTGACCATTTCACAAACAAGGCAAAACTGGAAGGAGAAAAGGGGTGAAATCCATTCTATAATTTCTCTACAACACTTTGTTGATTCTGCTCCAGTTCAGTATTAGTGTCAGGGAGAAGAAATATGAAATAACTTCTACATGCACTCTCTGTGGAGAAGTGTTTCCAGATATATTGGTAGTGCTGTACTGATTCTGTACTTTTGAGGTAGGAATACCCTAGGTCACTCTCTTTATTAGCAGGGTTCCTGTACCAGATAGTGTGTGGCAGACTGTGTATCTCATTCTGTTATTCCGATGACAAAGCCTAATTTAATTGTAACTACCCCTGGGATTTATGGGGAAGTTGAAGCTCGGTTTTTAAAGAATTTAATATGGTTGCTGTAAAACTTAATTGTACTGTCTGGCTCTTTTAGTGGTAAATTCTAATTAATCTAAAGTGTGGAAAGGAAATGGAAGACTAATTTAAAAAAAAAATTGCTTCCTTTTCTTCCTGTCTACTTCTTAATCTGAATATAACTTAATGAAGCAATGTTAGTTCAATGCTTAGCCTGACCATTCTTTGCCAGTGGTTAATATAACAACTGAATTTATTCTCTTAACTATTTTATGTGCACTGTAACATTGCTGAAGCTATTGATTTGGTCAGTAACCACTTATTCATGTCCAAACTAACCCTAATTGGATGGACGTAAAATAAAGTGTAATACAATAATTATTTGATTGTCTATAGGAAGAGCTAAACATGTGAACTGAATTTTCTGTCTTCTTCTGGGAAAGTACTGTCTACACAACTGTCTTTGTCTGAAGTGTCTTTGCTGAAAATGGGAAAAGATAAGGTAGAGAAGGATAATTATTCTGTTATATTTCATTTCTGATCTTAGATACTCCTGCAGACAAACAAAAATGCTCCCTATCTAATGAACGTGATTTAACTACGCAATAGTTGCACAACTTCAGTCTCTGGATTGCATTCTGACTCCCAGAACTCATACAGGCACATATAACTAGGACATAGACAAAGATCTTTCACCTGTGTTGGCCTCGAGTGAATCAACATGAAAATTACTTAATGGTATCAACGTGCTTGTTTTATAGTTGATATTTTAGGGAGTGTGATCTGCTTACCACTCCTCTAGGAAATTCCTTGTGGTCAAGCTTTCATAAGATTTCAAGGATGAACACTGTGGAATTAACTAGGGGATAATAAACTGCTGCCCCTTCACTATCAGAAATATGATTGTGTTTATGTTACTTGCAGTAGCTCTAGATATGTAGTCATCCCAGAGATGATTGGCTCTCTGCCAAAAGAAAAAGTTAAAAAAAAAAATAAATTGTTCCTTTTCCTGTCTTTTATTTGAGGTTAAAGAGGTGAACAGACAAAAGATCTCATTACTTCCAAACTATCTTTCTTTGCCATACAGAGAGTAGAGAACAAAAATGTTTTCTCTTTCCCTTCTCTGAAGAGAAAAGAATGAAACTCTGTTTTCCCATACAGACTTTAATCTCTGGTACTGCAGCACACATGGCAGCATGTGAGACAGGTGTAATGGAATCAAGTTAGAGATCAGCTATGCTGAAACCTAGTGTTTGAGCCTGTGGGCAAGGCATTTCCTCACACTTGAAAGGGATTCAGTGTGTGTGCAAAGACAGATGATACCAGTGTGGGGAGCGCTGTTAGCGCTGATTGTTTGAGGATTTGGAGGGTATAAAACCAAAGTCAGCAGGCTTTGGAAAGCAATGCCATTTTAACAGCTTTGCGAGGTCAGGCCCGCTTTTGCTGCTGCCTTTGGTCATGAACTGAAATGCACCTGTACCCATCTCTCTCTGTGATCCCTTCTGTAACCGCCTCCACACTCTCCACAGGGTGCAGCTGCCTGTGAAGGTCTAGCTTGGATATGGCACAGCTTCATAACCTTGCCTCAGACCTCCGGGGAAGCTGCTAAGCTGGGAGGAAGTCGGCATAGTAGAGGTATGCAAGATAAGAGAGGTAAAACTGCAGACAGAGTACGATTGCTGGGACCGGATCATTAGCAGCTCAAGGTTTCAACAGGAAAAACATCAGCATGGAATAGTATAAAATCCTGGAGGGAAAAAAAAAGAAGAGTCGGTGAAAAAGGATCTGCTTCGGGGCGGTGGAGGCTGGCCTTTCTCTGCCTGGCTGGTGCCTGCCTGGCCAGCACAGACTCTGGCTGTCTTATCACGCTGGAGTGCATATTAGTACTTAGTCTAATAGCTTGTTAAATCTTAAGATATCTCCATGTGCATCAGCCAATAGCTAACTGCTCTCTGCTTTTCAGCTGTATATATCTTGCTGGCAGAGGCTAGAAATGATTGACAAATGACCCCAAGAGGGAGGGTAACACACCTAAGCAAATGTTCCTCCTATGAAAGAAGAGATCAGCGTACATGACAAGAAACTTCTGTATTTAGAGCAGAACATTTTCTGTACCCTTGGATTATTGCCTTTCCCCACAATGATTTCATTTCCCTACTGATGTTGGAAGGGAGGCTATTGGAGTGACTGATGTGTGTAATCTGTGACTGGATATTTCTGCTGCATATACATGCACTAACGTGCGGCCACTTAACAACTGAAGCCTCAAAGTACCTACAATACATCAAAATGATACTGAACACTGGCTAATATGAACCTATAACAGGAAGGAAGCTCAGAGATGAAATCAAAATTTCAGTTTTCAGTGAGCTTGCTGTGTCTAGGTATTGCCATACTTCACCCAAACTAAGTGTAATTCCAGAATAGTTTATGATGTAGTGTAGGTTAAGACAGGCTTTTCCATTTCAGCCCTGAAATGCTCAGTTCTCCAGAAATGCATTTAAATGTTTTTCTGCTTAATTAATACATTCAAAATAGGTATGAAGGAATACTGAAGAAATATGAAGAAATGCAAAGCAAATTTCCTTAAATAAAGAGAGAATTTCTGTTACCACTCCTGACTCTATTAACAGTGACAGGCATAAATAACCTTGAAATTTATGTTACGGTATACAAAGCATATTTTTACCATCTACAGGAATGCATTATCTTCTGATATTAGTTAGGACTGTATAGCAGAACATTTCTCTAAAGTCATAGACAGTCTTATCTCAAAAGTAACTTTGATTGTTTTTTTTTAAACCCAAATCAAAATACTCTAAAGAGGGAAATTGTTCAGAATTTTCTTAGCTTATTAAATTAGATCATAGTTAGTTATTTTAAGATAGACAGTTAGAAGTACACAGAATATTACGGAGGTAAATTTAGATTGTATGTCTTAGGAAACTATTGTAATTTTACCAGTTCTACATAGCCAGTAACCCCAGTGCCCTAGGGCTAGAAGTTCATCTTAAACTCTAGAAGGCAAGGTAGATAAAATGTCTTACAGAAATCTATACTGAAGTCTTTCTACTCCAAGTCAGTTTAGAATTAATTAAACTGTCCATTGAAGATATTTTCTTTTGGATACTAGCTAGGCTGATTTGGACCTGTAGCAGAACTTCTCCCAGAGCTCATTCCCATTACGGGTCATTGAGCACCTCCTCCTGTTAACACAAATGTTTCAATAGGTCAAATGCCTTAGAAATGATTTGTGATTTCTCTATCTCTGACTGAAAATTAAATGAAATTTGTGCTTTTTCACTCTCAGATTTATCTGACATAAAGTGCTGAACAACAACAACAAAAATAGCACGGTGTTCTTATCTTTAGACCATTTGGATAAGAAATAAATTATATGCATTGTACTGGACTGGAGCAAATATTTTTGGATTATTTTTGTAAACTGAATTAGCAAATGATTCTAAAATTAGAAAAGAATAAAATTCTAATAATGTCCACCTTAAGAGTGCAGCTGCTACCATAAAAAGCAGACTGTGATTTAAAGCTGCTGTATTTCCACAAGTATTGTTTTTTAAGTAGCAACTGCTGGGAATGGGATGTTTAAATAATGATCAATGAGATGTTCATCATCGTTACTGCTATCCTGTTCCTCCTACTTTTAAGTTTTACTGTTTTAACAACTGCATAAGTCTCACAGACACACCAGCGTTAGACAAGTGTTCTGTTGCCAAGCAACCTTTCATCCACATTTTGAACTATTTATTACATTTCATAAATATCTCTCATTTTCATATACAGGCTGAGGTGACCTTAACTTTTATATTATAAATACAAACAGTTATCAATGGCACTGATTGGCATACATTGAACTGAGAATGCTAGAAATTACCATATGTTTGCTGAAAGCAGTAATGGTGTGAGTGAAGCTACTCTTTGTGACATATCAAAGCTCCTTGTCAGCTCTTCTGTTTTAATGAATCTTGAGTTACAGGTATTCCAGCTGGTTAGATTTCCTAAAAATACTTTAACATTTAACATCTAACAGGATTTTAGACATTATCCGTACTGGCTGTTGTGTTTTCAAAAGAAAAGCTTTCGCTAATGGCCAATGTTTCACTGAACTAAAACAGGAGTAAATTTATGATTTATGCTATTCTATGCAATGCATGATGATTTAAAAAAAAAAAAAAAGAATACAAATATACCTATCTAAATGGAAATGTGAAATTGATGGCATGAAATTCTACACATCCTATGTAGGATTTGGAAATGTTTCAGCATACTTGCTGTAAAGTTACGATGTTGTGTCAGACCCTTTTGACAACAGAACATACACAATAATTTTGAATAGTACAACATTGAAAAAAGAAAAACAATCCTAGAATTCTGAGAACAACAGAACAATTAATCCTGTTTTGAGTAGCTTAACAGCAAAAGTCATCAGATGATCTGAATACAGAGATACTAATCTCATAGCTGTTCTCTGGTCTTTCTTTGTGCAGAAGGTTGAAATAGAGACCTCCCAAGGTCCCCTCCGACCTGAACAGTTCTATGATTTTATACATATAGACCTGGGGCTCTGTTTCTTTCACACATCCATCATTTATCAACTTTGGTTTTCCTGATAGGTCACTCAATAGCATGACATGTTCTGCAGTATTTTAATCAGGGGTGGACTCCATGAGCGGAGCTCTGCACTGGCTCATGTCAGATCAGGACCGTCTCCCACTGCTCCAAAAGGGACCCATTGCTGCCAGAGCTGAGCCATGAGTGACACTGGCTATGCTCTGAGAGAGCAGACTGAAGGAAGGGAAAACTGCTGCACCACAGCAGCTGGGAGAGAGGAAGGATGGCATCCCAAGAGAGGGACCCCACAGTGTAGCAGGGTCAAAGTGATCATGAAGGAATGTCAGAGAAAAAGAGTTATGGACTGACCACAACCCCCATTCCCTTGCACAGCTTGGAGGGAAGAGGTAGAGAAGGGTGGGTGGAGGGAGCTGATTTTAGTTTGTTTTTAGTTCTTGCAGCTCTAATCTGTTGGCAACATGCAATAAATTACAGTAATCTCCCTTACTCTGAATCTGTTTTGCCCATAATTGCAATTAGCAAGCGACTTCCTTGTCATAACCTCAACACATGAGGTTTTTTCATTGTATTCTTTTCTGTTCTGTTAAGGATGGAGGATGAGAGAATGGCATGGTGGAACTTAGCTTGCTACAAGTGTGAAACAACCACATAAACTTCTCAATTTATCTTCCCTAGAGAATTTACGAATATGTCAGATAACATACAGCCTGCACAATTGTATTTGACCTCTCTACCAAAGAAAACTTTTTATTGGGTTCAGTGTGTTTTAAGTGAAAATAAGCCAAGAAAGTCAACCAGAAATCTGTCAAAAGAAAGTAAACTGACAAAAGGCAGCAATTATATCTTCCCTGAAATTTCACCAGTTCTCAGCTACAGTACATTTAGAAGTGAATTTGATTTTAAGGAGAGTGGTGCTTTTCAGAGTTGGTGTATTCCACTGAAAATTAAAATCATTAAATGCAAAAATAATTTTAAAACTTTTTTTTTGTTTGCCTTTAATCTAAGGGATTTAGAACTCTTGTGGCTTAGCTCAACAAATGTTTTAAGCTTGAGGTAAAGTTTAAGTCTGCTAAAATCCCTGCAACTATTCATAGTTTTTCAGCATATTTAAGTGTTTCATTGAACTGAAGTGGTTATTATATAGAAGGTCTGAATCACAGATAACAAATAAACACACTTTTACAAGCAGAAAAGCCCAGGCTTTTAAAGAATTTAAAATTCTTCTACCCAATTTTGCAAGTAAAACCAGGTCCTTATGCAGTCCATTAAGTAATTCCATTCAAACGTGAACGATGTAAGTCTGCTAGGTATATTTAAGCAAACAGAGCAATCAGGAACTGTCAAATTGATGGCAATTCATCTGGGGTCTTCTCTAACATATGCCAGTCTTGTGTCCATTTCCCAATCTGTCTTTTCCACTCTAGGGGTTCCTCTGCTATTCTGTGAATACTTTTCTGCAGCTCTTTTTTGTGCTCTTCATTCCTTTTTCTACTTTTATTTATCTTTTTCTTTTATGTTTTTTTTTAATATATTTTAACATAAACTTGATTGTTGACTTTAAAACCATAAACCAAATATCCTTCTTCCATTCCTAAAAATGTCTGCAGAAATACATGCACATTCTGTTGGAGAAGACAATAAGGTGACTTTTTCTCCTTCCTAGTGAAGCATTATTTCTTCCAAGCTGTCAATAGCTGCAGCAAGCAAAGAGAAAGCTGTGTGGTAGGCAATTTACAGGCATAGTGTTTGCCTAGTCCTTTCTCCTACACATGAAAGGAACCTGTTTTCCACCCAACCAGCAACAGTAACCTTATCACCATCCCTTAATTATAGAAATAAATGTATAATTTATATTACAGCTGCCAGGGGCCATTTTGTGTTAGTTTGTTTCCAGGTGTTTTAGAAATCATAATTGTTATGCCGTTTTTAAAAATTATCCTATTATAGGGGGATATAATTGGATCTATTAATATAAATATAGATTTCCCAGTATAATTTAAACAAAAATTTGTCCCATTTCATTATTCTTCCAGAATCTGGCAGTAGATTACATTACATCTGACTCTGATTATTAGAAAAATGAGCAAGATGGAGGTTGAAAGGATAAAGCTTCATTCTTTAGAGAAAGATGCCATCTGGATCATTCTTCTAGAAAGAGAATTACTAGAATACCTATGAAAGTCTGAAATGAAAATACTGAATTTTCTAAGCAGTCGTACAGCAGCTGTTTGTGGAGCTGGATATCTACACAATTAAAACGAAGCATTGCCTTCTTGTTGAAACTAGCAGTACTACTGTGTCCAGCCAGAAACAAATTAAAACAATATTTAATGTTCAGATATAATTTTTTTCTCCTTTTTGCAAGGAAGGTTAATTGGGTTCATAACATTATGTGAAGGAGGGAGACAACTTAGCTCAATTTATATTTTGTTAGCACAGAAAATCTTTCTGAATGTATTAGTGGGGATAGGACTATTATATACAAAGAGAAGTCTAGTAAGATAGACTCTGGAGTAAAATCTATGTATATTAAAGAAAATTAGCTAAACTATTTAGCTGTTACTGTTGGATTAGACTAAGTAAAGGCTGAGGAAACTGTCCTACCTGCCTAGCAAGAGCAACTACAAAATCAACTATATTACAGCCACTCTAAAAGAGGCTTTATTTATGTTTTACTTCCTGTGAGCTGGTATCCACTCTCTTACAGTGGCTGGCTATGGTTGCCTGTGGAAAAGTCACACGAAACACAAAATTCAGTGTGATCCCACAAATTCCAGTTAGTCAGTGTGAGAGCTGCTTGAATTTATAGTTCAATCAGAACAGTTCTTTAATAGTTCTATCTGCTCAATTAGCTTCTCTCAAATTCTAATGTATTCCTTTAATGTAGTATTTACATAACTGCAACAAGACTTCCAAATGTGGAGGTACCATGTATTTCCATTGTAGCACAACAGTGTCTTTTGGCTTGTTCCCTATAGTTCTAACATTTAAATTTCTTACCAATTACTAAGTATTTGGGTGACATTTTCAGAGAACAATTCACAGTAATTCCAAAATATATTTTCACACACTTGCAAAGGCTACTTTATTGTCAGTCCTGCTTTATGTTTTCTGTGCCATAATCTTTCCTGATATTGTTCATCTTGAATTTGATCTGTTGGTCTATGATTTTTCTGTATTCGAGGGCTACTCTGAAAGCAATGTCTCCTATTTTATCATGTTATCAGAGGTGGATGTTGGTGTTATGGCAGTAGAGGTTGCAACTTCTCACCAGCATTCCATTATGTTTTGTTACTGAGACAGATGGCCGCAGAGGAGCAGTCTGACAGAAAGGCATCTGACGTGGAAGTGCATATGAAGAAAAAGTGTGTCCTGGAATTCCTCTACAAGGAAAAGCTGCCCTCTTTGCCATTCATTGACTTTTACTGAATGTTTACAGAGACTAAACAGTGGATGTAAGCACAGTGAGGCAGTGGCTGGTGCATTTCAAAAGTGGTGACAGAAATGTGAACTCTCACATCATAAAATGAAGAGTGTCTTGATCAGCTCATCTGCATGAATTGGCAGATTACAGCGAAGAAACTGTGTATGGAGCTGAACAGTGGCTTCAGTGCATTGGAACCAATGGTGGCAATGTTGGAATATTACAAAATTTTTACCTATGAATGCTCACACAGGAATAGAAAGGACACTGTATAGAAGTTTATCGGGATCTACTGAATGAATACAAGGTTGAAGGTGACAGTTTCCTGGATTGTTTCATTACCAGGGATAAGATGTGGTGTCACCACTATGAGACGGAATCAAAACAGCAGTCCATGTAGTGGCAACGCGTGAATTACCCATTGAAGGAAAAGTTCAAGATGCAGCACTCAGCAGGTAAAGTGATGTGCACTGTCTTTGTGGATAGGAAAAGGGGGATCCTTCTGGACATTGTGGAACCTGGCCAAACCCTAAACTCTGACTGCTACATCACAACACTCACTAAGCTGAAAGCCTGAAATTCCAGAGTCAAGCCAGAGAAGACGACAATTTTTCTCTTGCAATATGATAATGCCAGGCCCCATACCAGTTTGGAGACAGTGGAGCACACTGTCAAACGACTGGAGTGTTTTACTCTAACACTCCTGTGAAATGTTCTGTCATTCTTTTGTGATTTGCTTCCTAGAATGACAGTATCTCACTCATTAATGTATTTCCAACAGGACTCTAAGATGTTCACTACATAAAAGTCAAGACAGATATTCTAATTATGTTTCTTAATTCCCATGGTTCAAGCCTTCATAATGAAAGGTGGTCTTTGCAAGTCTGGACTATCTTGTTTTCTGTGACACAGAATTGGCTTTTAAGAGTTATCACTATGAAATTGAGAGTATTTTTGAGGAAGAAAAATTATATACACAAATATCATTTATACACCTCTCAGCCTTCTGGCAATCATTTGTACACAGCTTCTTATTTTGAGCTATTTTTTCCTCATTTCAAACAATTCTGTAATTCAGGATGACCGAACAGACTACATGTTATTTCAGGATCTATGTAGAAATTTTGATTTTAAAAAGAAATTTGATTGAAAAGACTATGATTTAAACTAACCCAGACTGCTGTGCTTGATGCTTCATGCCATTGTTTTGGTATACTATAGAGCTGCACATAATGGCTTTTGATATTTTCTGATATAGAAGCTAACTTAAGTGTGCAGAGTGAAGAGCATCTGCTGTGGGTCATAGAAACAGAGATGTAGCAATATTTGTACACTAATTGTTGAGAGGATATGTCTCTTAATGTCAGCAGTAGTTGAAAATAAGTAATAGAAACTAATAATAGTAAGTAAAGTAAGAAATAGTAAGAAAATAAGTAGTTGAAAATAGTTATTGCATTGTCCACTAAAAGCATGGCAAAACCACTCTGTAGTTTACATGCGGTCATAAAGTAGCTCAAATTTCTTCCATAATGATAGTATGCAGTCATTAAAAACATTTCCTTACTATCTAAACACTTATTATCTAGCATGCCTATCTAATATTACCATTACCAGTTTCCCCCCTTCTTGATCAAGGATTAAATAAAGAAATCAATACATTATGTGAAGAAAACAAATGCAGTGGATAATGGTTTATCACATCCCAGCTATGTTTGTTATATCCTAATTGTTTTCCTTAACTAAACTCTTTATTTTATAGCCTCTATTTCTTGACATTTTTTTTTTCAGATTTTAAGTTACATGGGACTGGAGTTCATCTTCCCTGTGTATTTGCACAACATCCAAGACAGTGAGGTTGCCTATCTGACTGAATCATGTGTGCATAACTCTATGCTAAAAACACTGATGTTTAATAATATGTACTACCCTTCCAAGTGAAAATAGAGTGATATATGAAGCATTAGATTGCTGCTGCTGTTGTCGTCGTTTTAAGGAAAAATACTTGGAAATACATAAGCTTTTGGCAAATCTAGTTCTGGCTACTGATACATCTGGAAGATTTGCCAGTATTCTACATTTCCTTGTTATGCTGGATGAGATAAATTACAACTAAATCACAATAAAATAGTTTATCAGCATATGGACATATATCCCATTCTAGCTGACTAGATTGCTCTTGTAACAGATAATGCTTAAACAGCATCAGTAGTACATGCAGCAGAGCTATAACAAATGATAATAAATGTGTAACAGAAATTAAATTTATAGTTTTTTATCTGAAAGAAGACAAAAGTATAATATGAAATCCCAGTTTTATAGTGATTTGGCCTTTAGCAGAATTCAAGAATTATTGTTATTGATGCTGCTACATATATTATCCTTCTACAGATTGATTTTTACTATAGAACCTTTAACATAAAAGGGAAAAACAAATATATGTATATATTGTTAAAAGCTAAATCTGTATTTGAATTCTTATCGGTACGGACAGTAAGAACATAGTTTATGCACTTTTAAAGACACTAAATCATTTCAGTTTTAAAATTTCCTTTATAGTATCATTCATAAAGGTTAAAGTTATAGTGTGTAATCTTATAGCCTGAGGTCATTATGCAGAAAGTGTAATGCATATCCTGGAAAGGTATTTTGTGTTCACATGTTCATGGGCAGTAGAGTAGATGATTCCCAGTGTATGGGAACTGCTAGGTCACAGCCTGAACCAGTGATTGAGCACCTGGTGAAGAGGTAAGGCCAGCCCTGGGAGCACAGGTGCAACCAATTCACCTCTGGACCCTGGGTCCATCACTCCCTTTCCTCATTTAAGGGCTGGTAGTGAAATAGGAAACATCTCTACTTGGAGACTGGTTCCTTTGGGGGAGTTTCCCAGTGAGCCCTTATCTTATCACAGAGTAGGGTAAGATATTCCTTTCTTATTATGGGATTGTGACTAATACCTTTCTTTCTTCGGTTATCAAAACACTAGTTAGAGACAACTATATACCTCTATTTTATGCCATACATATAACATTACAGGAAGGCCTGTTTGAACCCTATGCAATGAAATGGCAGTTTGTAAAATGGAGGTACAGTGGTATTTTATCGTTTCTCTTGATAAGCCATCATGCTTAAACAAAGTACACAATTAAGCAAATGCAGGTGTGAGAACTCGTAAAGAATGATGCAGAAGAAATAGATGACTAAGAGAGTAACTACAGGAGGGGAAGAAATGGAGAAAGAGGAAAAAAAAAATCAGTGGATGCTCTATGTGAAGGTAGACAGATGAGAACAGAGCACTGCATTTATCACTCATTTAAGTTTGTTGTTTCCCACTTTATATATATGGTTGACAATCACTTATTTTCAATTGAGTTTACCCACATAACTTCCTATTCACTGCCACAGAGCCTACAACAACAGCAAACCCCCCCCCAAAATGTTGCAACCCACTCTCTGATAAAGATATCCAATAAACAAATAGATGGCTTAGAAATATCCCCCAGTTGCCAAAAGACTCTGAAATGTGGGGGGGGGAGGGGGAAAAACAACTCTGGAAGATAATCAAGGTCAGGCTGGACCGGGCTCTGAGCACCCTGATCAAGTAGGCCTCCCTGCTCATTGCAGGAAGGGTTGAACTGGATGACCTTTAACTGTCCCTTCCCACTCAAATGATTCTATGATAATTATGAAATCCCTAAATAAAGTTCACTAAAATATTGAACAAGGAAGTTGAACTCTTTTGCACTATCGTTATATACAATGTATTTTTCTGACTGAAATCAAGTTAAACATATAAATTCCAGGAAATTCTATATTTTTCTGACTGAAATCAAGTTAAACATATAAATTCCAGGAAATTCTAAATGTTTATAATGTACAGATCTTTTTTTTTTTTTTAAAACCACACAGTGCTGTTTTTACCTGGACTACATTGTCTTAAAATACCTTTAGTTTAAAAAGGTAAATGGTGCATAGATTACAAATTACCTCACTATTTTGCAAAGCCGGGTCAGACTGGTAGTGGACAGGCCACAGTGGAAACACTATTGTGGAAGAGTTCTGTTGTGCTAATGGCAATGTATCAATTATTTAGGAAACTGAGAAAGATGGGATTTAATCCCATACAGTACAGAGATAGAGCTTATAGTTCATAAAGTAAGAAGTAATGGCTTGTTCAGACACTGAAAAAGAGAGCAACCTTATATTTATGATAATGCTATGCCCAGGAGTAAATAAAAGAGCACAATCCTTTAGATATGTACTTAACTTACATGCTGAAGTTCATATTTGATCTATATGGTCATTGAAGCAATTATTCCTACTCCTTTTTGGCCTTTCTCTGAAGTATAAAACAGAAGTATTACAATGGAAGGAAGGACAATTTGTTTCTGCTATTTGAAGGCAATTAAATTAGTGCTTAGCTGTGCTTGATCTCTTGTGTAGTTTCCATTCAAACTTTAGTTGGAGGCCAAAATATTAAGCTATCTGCTTCTCATTTCACAGGAACTTACAGTAGAAAGGCTAGAGATAATTCTGAAGTCAAAGGGCATTGTCAAGCTGAGCAATTCCACCAAAAGTGCTGCAAACCTGCTGAATTTACACGTGTTTTGTTTACACTACAAAAGAGGTGAATTTAATTAGGCAGACACTCTAAAAAAACAAATCTGTTAAAAATTCTTCTTTAAACAAAGGTCTCACAAAGCAACAACTTTGGGAAGAACATTTCTAAATTAACTGCCCTTTAACTTATGATTTCTGTGCCTTATATGGAGCGTTAATATTGTTATAAAAATAATTTAATCATTTCCTAGACTATGAAGTTAACGTGGAAATACTTTATTATAATGATCCCACTGCTCTTAATCTTAAAATAGAACTCACAGCTTTTGGTGAATTATTATGGATTTGATTTGCCCTAGTCTGCTATGGTGACAAGTACAATATAAACAAGAGTGTGATGAAGAAAAATGTACCAGTGTAGGAATTGAATGTTGCTTCTGCATATAGAACTAACAAGATTCGTACTTTATTTCGTGGTCTCTTTATTGATACTAATAATTCTTTCTGGGGTTCTCTTTATTTCATTGAAAGGGGGGTCTCTGATTGTTTTCATCAACTGTCCTTTAGATATTGATGCATGCTTAGTAAGTA
>NC_034412.1:46660811-46662966 GCF_002078875.1 Numida meleagris
CAAGGCCAAATTGTCTCACTCTAGGATTGGGGGAGGGATACAACAGGCAGCCCTCAGGATGCTTCCCTCTATCCTCCTTCCACACTTATCTTTATCCAAGAATCAACAGGTGTCCAGAAATAATGACCGGGTGCTGAGTAAGCAAGAGTTAGAAGTTAATTAATTAGCAATATACATGCTTAGCTAGCAACAATTTATGTTCAACCAGTATCTTTATGTTTAGTTGAGCGTTGGGAAGATTGTGAACCTGAAGTACTCAGCCAATGAGGAACCAGGGGAGGAAAAGATAAGCGTCGGGTAATAGGGCATAAAAGATGTAACACTGCTTTCTGCGGCGCGCCTGCTTGCAGGACGCCCGCCATTGCAATTGCGAATAAAATCTGCTTTTATCAGAGATACCGTCCTGATCAATTATTTGGATATTTCCACCACCAGTAAGTCAAAAGAGTAAAACTGAAGAAATACAGGTTAAGATCATCGAAAACTGGAACTTAAAATTTTGTCCAGAACGTTTTAATCACATCCCTAAAAAAATGGCGTGGGAGCTCAGTTGTTCTGAGTCTGTATTAAATTCCAGAAAATTCAAGAAAAAACAATGTGCATAATTAGCTTGCAAAAATGATGTTACTTCTGTAGTCACTTGTATAATTGTAAAAGTTCGCCTTTAGGCCTTAACCAGGAAAAAAAGAAAAAAAAAAAAGATTTGTTTTCAGTTCTGATGGGCTGGATATTTTTGTTTGTTTCTGTTCAATTTTTTTTTTTTGTTTCAATGAAATTATTTGTTGCTCTGCTTGAAGTCTAAGCCTCTGGGGATGAGTTTTTATGTGAGAATTTTATCTTTTTCTCTCTCAAGAAAACAATTCTCTAGACTCCACGGTCATGGAAACGAAACTTTAAAAAGAACTATTAGGAAAACAACTGAAGGCCAAAATCCAGAGGAGTAAAAGCAAATAAAAAATAGCATTAAGAGACATAAACCACATGGTTTTAAACCCATCTCATAATACTGGGAGTGGGAATTATTCCTGCTTCTTAATATTTATCTGTATTCACATTGCGCTAGGTAAGTTCTTTAACTTTTCCATATGTAACTTCTCTTCTACATGTTATATCTGAAATAACCTATCAACACTTCATTAATCATAGAGAGAAAGTAACACAAAAGCATGGATTAGTGTCATTATTAATTAAAAGAATCTCCCAAGACAGGAAAGGAATGATTACAGTCAAGTGATCTTTGTGATTGTACTGTGATGTGACTTTGTAAGAGGTTATTCTTTTTGCACCTTTGCCTCAAAGCTTGCTGAGGAACACAGATGGACAAGTCCAGGCAAGTCCTGGACTTTAACAAGTTGGAAAAATCTTTTGTCTGAAGATTTGCAGGCCAGGGGCAAGGAGAGAGCAATTGTGTAACATTTAACTCCCCCTTAACCTCCATCCCTCTTTCCCTTATGCTTACTTTTTTTTCTCCTCACCATCCTGGAGGATTATTTACGCATCAATTTCAAGCAACCTTTGAGCCGCTGGGTGGTGTGGAAGACAAGAACTGTTTTTTCTTTTGCCTCAAAGCTTGTTTCATGAGACCTTTTTGTTGATAAGACTCTAACTGACAAATGTGAATTATCTAGCGGGGTGAGCAGTGGGTGTCACCGTGCCAGGGTGCTTCTGCTTGTGATTGTAAAGATAAGCAGAAGCAGGACAAGCTTTTTCGGGGGTGCACCTTCAAGGAGCTGACCACTGCAAAAGGTGATAATGCTTGTGCATGGCAACGAAGGCACCGCTCCCTGCTGGCTTATCTGTCGGGCCAGGTGTGTCACACTAATAGAGAGAAAAGAAGAAAAAAAAACTGTGAAGTGGGGGGTAAAAGGTCCCCACTAAACTCAGAACTTTGGAGAAGAACTCCCAAAGAAAAGAAACCTTTGACAGAGGAATTCCCTAAGAGAAAGAAACTTCTTAGGAAAGGACCCCCCCGGGCCTGCGTGCTGTGAAGCTCCCTGGCTTTCTCCCATCCCCTGCAGTGATTGGACGGGTACCTGAGATCAACGGGGGCACTACGAACAACTCTGGACCCACGGTGGTGACTCTCTCTCTTGTTTTCTACAAGGACTCCTTGCTTTTATTTCCTATCCCTTTTCTATCGCCCACCTTCCCTTCC